>NC_089784.1:42419144-42461644 GCF_040412425.1 Macrobrachium rosenbergii
CTAATAAATAACCATAAACAATCATTTTATTTTCCTAAATGACGGGAATGCACCATAAGGTGCGAATTGACTGGTAGTTGTTCTTCCAGCCTTGCTGTTCACGGGTTGATGTAGTTGCCAGGGTGTCCATTTCAAATAAAAGTGTGTGAATCATCGAACTTAAGATGATGCTTTGATTTTACGTGCATATTCTATGTTCATGATTGTATTCAAAACGTTACTTAGTTCTTCGATCAAATTTATAACGTCCTGAGATAGACGCGGGAAGGCCTGGATATATGGTTAACTGGCAAAAGTTTCGTCTGCTGTCTCTTTCCACCTTTTCTGCTCCTCACCACTTTGTTGCCGATAATTAATTCCAAACCTCATTTAAACCGATATAGGTTTTCAATGCTGATTTTATCGAGGTAATAAACAATTATACTAATAATTATCATAAATTATCATCAAAATTCACATAAACTCTGACAAAAAATTGATGTTATAGGGGATTTATTTTTGCGGGGTACTCATACGTCTGACAGCACCTGGAAGAAAACCTGGAGCACCTGAAGGAAAACCTGATGGAACTACTAAAAATTTGTATATCTGTCATGGGGTAGTAATTAAGTTGGGTCAAATGAGGGCCACACGCATTCTGAATTACATTGCTTTATGAGTGAATGAAAGTAAATCTAATACAGCCAAACATGTTTAATTTTTTTGGATATACTAAACAGATTATAAGGTCTGCAGTGGGAGGAGTTTAATGACGTCGCCAACAGAAAAGGTGGCGGTGGTTTTCTGCTCAAGCTATTGGTGACTCCCATAAAGTTACTGAAGAAAAGGTGAACAGCACTAGAAAAAACAAAACTTTCATTTGTTTGGTCTCTGTTTGTATGTCTGTCACAGGGTAAAGGTCTGATTTTGAGTTATAACCTTTCTGGGGTAACATAGGGGCCATGTGCAAAATTTTGTCTGGGTCTGTCAAAGTTAAGTATACCTTAGTTTAACCAGACCACTGAGCTGATTAACAGTTCTCCTAGGGCTGGCCCGAAGGATTAGACTTATTTTACATGGCTAAGAACTAATTGGTTACCTAGCGACGGGACCTAAAGCTTATTGTGGAATCCAAACCACATTATAGCGAGAAATGAATTTCTGTCACCAGAAATAAATTCCTCTAATTCTTCATTGGCCGGCTGGAGAATCGAACACGGGCCTAGCACAGTGCTAGCCGAGAACGATATCGACCTGGCCAATGAGGAACTGTGTCTGGGTCTGTCAAGCGGTTCAGATTTCTATAGAGGACAAACATACAAACATTC
The DNA here is from genome assembly GCF_040412425.1 of Macrobrachium rosenbergii. Lineage (NCBI taxonomy): Eukaryota > Metazoa > Arthropoda > Malacostraca > Decapoda > Palaemonidae > Macrobrachium > Macrobrachium rosenbergii. Next base: position 42,420,452 of record NC_089784.1, read on the forward strand.
ACTTTTATATATATATATATATATATATATATATATATATATATATATATATATAGATATAGATACTGTAATTTTATGTTAATGTGTAATCGAATCATGTCATTTTTTCTACCCAATTCGTATTTCTGTCAATTAGGGGAATGTAATAGGCACAAAGCCAATACTACAGAGGACTTACATTTAGAACGTTTGTACTATTGCCTATCAAACATCAAGGTGAATTGTTATGATGTACATAGGCATTTTGACTCCTAACTCAAATTTATAAAGCCTAATGTGCTTTTTTTGTCCTGATTTAACAGAACAGAAAATGAGAAGAGAGGTTTTTTATTATCTTTATCAACTATTAAGAATATAGTGAAAACCTTAGTTGTTAATGTCTGAGGCCCTTATTGTTTTAGTTTGTGCACCTTTGAAAGGACCCGCAACAACTACTGAACTGCAGATATAACCACAAAAGGCCAACCAAAGTACGAAACACTGCTTTCAAGACTTACTGCGTTTTGAACATTTGAGTAAAGGTAAATAGTGCATTGTAAATGAACATAATTATTTGGAATTAATTTCCTCGTGAATAGAGTCACCCGCGTTGCGTAGCAAAAATCATAATGAAGAAAAAACTTCTGTATATTCTCTTAGAGCATCATGCACCGTAAATACAGCAATATGACGAAGAATTATAAAAGTAAAAAGTCGTAGACTGCATATAATCGAATGGAAGTAAAGTGTCACTTACCTTGCATTGTGGGGTCCTACGATATGGTCGTGAACGGAGGACGCAGTAATGGCCTCATCTGGGATCTCCATTGACTCCATACCCAAGGCCTTATCACAATCCTCTGGAACACGCAAAGTAATCAACTATGATAAAGGGGAGAGTAATATTAGGAGGGCATTTTTTTTTTTTGTGAACTTTAAAAGCAAAAGAAATTAATAATTACTAAAAAAAAATTCAATGCATACTGAGCAAATGTTGAAAATACACGATGATATAATCTTTATTTTTTAAGACACGCAAATAAATAGTAAGGCAAGGTCAACAGAAATAAAAATTATAAATTTCACAAAGGCCTAGAACAGAATGATTGGAGAAATGAGAGAACTTCAAAGACTAAGCAAAAGACTCACCCGTCCAGAGCCCCTGGGCGCCATGATGAGGGAAGACCATGGAGAGCGCCACAGTCATCAAGAGGTAGCGAGGGAGGTGTAAGAAGCCTTCGGAGGCAGACCACCGCTCGACCTCTCGATCCATGGCCTCGCGAATGGGGCCTCTCAGGAACACTTCACCGGCCTATTAGCAATCGCACATGGCTTCCTGAGGAGCCACCTGTAACCCCCTAAACCCCAAACACTCCTCCTCACAGGTCATGCATCTCCTTCTTTTCTTCTTTCCTTACTTCCCGGGGGACGCGCCGCGCACCCGGCCACCTCTCTTCGAAAAAATAATCACCAGGGATTAATTATGACAATCCAAAGTAACTAGTCATGTCCTTGCCTATCCGTTCCCCTCTTCACGAGCCAAAGGGGAAACCGGCTCCAACCGGAAACCACGCCCCTCTTCAAAGACCTTTTTCACTTTCTTCCAAATCCCCCCAAACTTCTTTTCTTTAGCAGTTAGTCATGGCTCCCGTAAGGCCCTACCGCAAACTCCCAAGAGGCCCTTAAAGACAGCCAAATGATGGCCTCCAAATTTTTCTTCCTTCTTGTGGGATAACGGTAACACACTGGAGGGGGCCACGCAGGGCAATCTATAGAAGGGAGTATAAGGTCACTATTTCCCCCCCTCCCCTAAGGGATGGTCGAATCGAGGGACAACGTCTGCTGAACGAACAAAACACACACACACTAAACAGTGGGCGTGGAGGCACCAGTGGTGTCGTCTCTGAGCACATGAATCGTTGAGGGTGGTCGCACTAGAGGTGACACTGACGTTAGAGTCAATTGGAACACCGTCATTATTGGCATGATATCGAACTGAGTCACTTTACCCCATTCGGTTCTACATCTCCAAGTACTGCATTACACAATAGCAATTTTTTCGTCACTGAAAATGATTAGGAGAAAATTATTATTCACAACTTCAATTTCCTAACTTCATAGAGTAGGTTCCGCATTTTCTAATCTTTATCAGTCTTTTAAAATCAAGCAAATCATACCAGTTCTGTGGTACTCATCATCTTCCATAGGTCATTTTATTGAAAATCAAGAGAACATTTCCAAATCACAACCAAATTCCACAACTGCAAGAAAATAAACTTATTAGATGCCATCACATTACTTTGTGGTGTATGTAAATTTATTTCCAGCGACTTAATGAAGCTGGCGAGTGCTTTCTTGTATAATAAATCATGGATATATAAATACATATTACTTTTGCCACTTAACCCAATAAATGCACATTAGGCATCAGTTCACGTCATCTGAGTATAACAACACAAACGCGCACAAAAATCAGCATGAGTGCATGCATACACACATACACACAAGGTTTGTTTACACATTAATCACCCATAAAGCCCTTATACTTTCCCCTGACGTCGGTTTGTCCTCAAGATATCTCTGTCTAATAAACCTCATTCTCTCACGTCGAGAACTGCTTCATTATCATCACCGCCTAAAAGCTGCTGTAACCGTCAATATCACTATACTTTCAGTCTCCCTGAGGTCATTCATGCCAGTATCATTATCAAGAGTCGTCCTTTTAAAATATATATGAATCTCCTCCTAATTTGTAATTTTACGCATCATTTTCTTTGGCGAGAAAAATTTTCTTTTATGATTAAGCAAAAGCATGTATGTGAGGTAAGCGAACTTAGTTATGATTGTATTTATAATATATATATACATACATATATATATATATATATATATATATACATATATATATATATATATATACATACATATATATATAATGTATGTACATATATATGTAAATATATATAAGTATATATGTATATATATATATATACTATATAAAATTTTGGTAGTTAGTATAATATCCTATCAAATATATATATATCGTATCATATATATATACAAAAAATAAAAAGCACGTTAAATAATCATATAATAATATATCAAGAATATATATATATATATTAAATGTAACACTAGAGTGACATTAAACAACCCAGTGACAAACAACCCTGAATTTTTAATATCCGAAATCATTAAAAAATAATGCAAATGTTGAAAATTTTAGGGTCATTATTAATAAAATTAATAAACCAGGTAGTTTCCCAGTCTTCTTCGGTGTCTTTGTACCTCTCGTGAGTTCTATTGGTCCGGCTGTGCTACCATATTGTTATTCTGTCCCACTCTCCTTTCCTGATGATTTGTTTCCTTTCGAATCTTTTTGACATAATATTTATTTTTTGCAAGTTTTGGTATCAAATATTCTAATCTCTTAATACTGCTACCAATTTAATGTTACCTTTTTTAGGCTTCAGAAAGAGGCACTGGTCTCGAAACGTTGCACCTTATGTTCCAAAAAAACCTTAAAAATCTTCTGGGATATGCCTTTTCCTCCGTTGATCTGTGTGTGTGTGTATATATATATATATATATATATATATATATATATATATATATATATATATATATATATATATATATATATATATATATATATATATATATATATATATATAATATAGAATATATATATATATATATATATATATATATATATATATATATATATATATATATATATATATATACACACAGATCAACGGAGGAAAAAGCATATCCCTGAAGATTTTTCAAATTTTGTTTTTTGGAACATAAGGTGCAACGTTTCGAGACCAGTGCCTCTTTCTGAAACCTAAAAAAGGTAACATTAAATTGATAGTAGTATTAAGAGATTAGAATATTTGATACCAAAATTTGCAAAAAATAAATATTATGTCAAAAAGATTCGAAAGGAAACAAATCATCAGGAAAGGAGAGTGGGACAGAATAACAATATGGTAGCACAGCCGGACCAATAGAACTCACGAGAGGTACAAAGACACCGAAGAAGACTGGGAAAATACCTGGTTTATTAATTTTATTAATAATAACCCTAAAATTGTCAACATTTGCATTATTTTTTAATGATTTATATATATATATATATATATATATATATATATATATATATATATATATATATATATATATATATATATATATATATATTAGTAGTAAGCATGTCCAAAAGTATGAGGAATTAGATAAGTCAAGAGGACATTCCAGCTATTACAATTACATAAGCATCTGGTAAAAAGTGACCAGCAGATTCTATATATATATATATATATATATATATATATATATATATATATATATATATATATATATATATATATATATATATATATATATATATATATATATATAATATAATAAAAGAAACCCATGAAAATGCCAAAACGTAGAAAGTTAATGCTATATTTCAGAGAAAACTGTCTTCCTCTTCATGCAGGTATTGAATGAGATAAGAGTTACAAAAACGAGGTTTTTATACCAAGAGATCCAGAGGTAGGCCATTACGTCACTCCAGTTGACAATTTCTCCTTAATTTTCTTAATCGCTGGTTGGAGGAAGATTTTATCTATAATATCTGAGTACCAAGTCCTTTTGAGAGGTTCCTCATATTTCTTTGTTTAATCAATGCTGATTCTACCATGTGGCTTTTGAACTGACAACCGCTGCTATAAATTATACATGACAAATTCCAGTTTATTCAGTAATTATGGTTATTTATGTGGTTAAAATAGCTGAGCTCTGTTGGTCATACCTAACAGTGTTTATGTTGTATTAATCTCTGGGGGGAGTGATATACCTGTAAAACCGGTGTAGGATTGGTCACAGTCGAGGCAAGGGATTTCGTAAACTCCTGTGACTTTGGGGACCAGCTTTTGATGGACATTAATCAGGGATTTTGGCTAAGGTATTTGGGTAGGTAAAAGCAAAATGGTCAGAGTTTCCAAGTATCTGTGTCAACGTCTTAATCCTGTCCATTGTGTGGGATTTTTATTTTATTGTTGGGCGCCTCTCTAGTATTGTTTTGAGGGGACGGTAGAAGATTATGTTAGCTTTACAGACCGCTTTCTCAATTATATGGTCAGGGTACTTTAATGATGACAGCTGCTTACGGATTAGTTCAATTTCTTTTTCCAGGAAATCCGGGGAGCAAACGCGTAAGGCTCTTAAGAATAAATTGCTGGCTATGCCAATCTTGATAGAAATATCATGATAACTAAAATAATGAATGTATGAAAGTGAAAATATTGGTTTTCTGTATACGGTAAATTTGTATTCTGTCGTGTCTCTAATTATTAAAACAACCCTCTACTCTCTCTCTCAAACTGTCACCCCCTTCCCAACACCCACTCCCTTCGATGCCATTGATGTCTTAACCCCACAGTTTTCTTTTCCAGATAGTAAGTCATATGTATACCAAAATTAGGTATGATAAATTCGTAAAGTTACTAAGTCTACGGGCACAACCAGCCGTGTTTCACGGGTAGGACCAGCCCCATTTCAGGGAAGCCGTTCCCACCCTTAACCCCTATGGTGCTAGTGATGTCTTACCCCCACAGTACTGATTTCTAGATAGTAAGTCTTATGTATACCTAGTTTGGTTGAAATTGCTCTTTGCATTTCAAAGTTATGCTGGCACATGCAAACACACACACATACACTTACATACATACATACATTCACTTTTATATATATATATATAGACATATATAATATGTATGTATGTACATGCGTGCCTATTATCAAGCCAGGAAATATTACTAAATAATGTAAATAAATTGCAGCATTGCAATATCCTCTACAAATTCGAATTGGCAATGATATCCTTTGTGCAGCGAGATGTGATCCATTTACATGAAAAATGATTGAAAGCAATCATTTTCATCAATATATTCAAACTGCCTGACCTATTTATAATCCTCGACAATGTATAAGCTGGCTGAGCGGATGGAGTACTGATTTAGATTTTTCATATCATGCAAGGGATTTCCACAGTAATCGTCGAAGGGTAAATCAAGGATGAATGGACAGCACATTAAAACTCCCTCATAAACATTAAATTTTCTCTTATATTCCTAATTAACTTTTATATCATAATTTCCGATCTTCATACTATATATACAGTATATATATATATATATATATATATATATATATATATATATATATATATATATATATATATATATATATATATATATATATATATATATATATATATATATATATATATATATATAAATATATATGTTAAAAGTTACAGTAGACACGTGACTTCAGTATATAAGTGACTACCACAGGAAAACGACAGGCAGAAGCCCAGTACCAAGCGTTTTCACGTGTTTATTCACGCATCTTTGTGCCCCGAATATACGTGAATAAACAAGTGAAAGTTGTTGGTACCAGACTTCTGCCTGCCAGTTCCCTGAGGCATTCACTTTTATATATATATATATATATATATATATATATATATATATATATATATATATATATATATATATATATATATATATATTGATTTACCCTGTAACAAGGAATCAAACAACAAAGATTGACAACTGGTAAACATATGACTGCCTGAAACACTGCTGCACATTTTAGAAAAAGAAATGCGTGCTGACAAAAAAATGACTTAATTCCTCCTGAAATGATCTGACTTCCTTCACCCCTTCATCGAGTGTTGCTTATCATGGTGCAATTATAGGTTAAGCCCAAGCCGTGTAAGGCTCCTGTCCTGCTTGCACCCATCCCTCTATCTGCCAACGCCACAACCTTATCTGACCCTCTGCCTCTACAGAATTTGGTCCTGGACACCTCCTTCTTCCCAGTCATTTATTTTGAAATCTTAGCAAATACGCATTATTATTATTATTATTATTATTATTATTATTATTATTATTATTATTATTATTATTATTATTATTATTATTATTATTATATATTATTATTATTATATATATATATATATATATATATATATATATATATATATATATATATATATATATATATATATATATATATATATATATATATATATATATATATATATATATAATATAGTAGGGACACAGCACCAAGGGCAAAAGATAAGACGTCCATGCTAACATTTCTTTATCGCTAATGTTTCAAGACAGATGTCTCATTCTCAAAGCTAGAACAATATATTAAACTAAAATAATGAAAAAAAAACAGACTCATGTTCAAAATTACAACCAAAATAAAATACTAAGCTATATAAAAAAAGGAAGGAGAAAAGACGTTAATAGCTGGAGAAAGTATATAACTGAGCTGAGTATATTTATATATATATATATATATATATATATATATATATATATATATATATATATATATATATATATATATATATATATATATATATATATATACCCATTTTCAAGAAGAATTAAAACACACAAAAATCGTAGCAACCTTGAAATCCATAAATCGATGAACTGGTATCTCCAACGATGAGAAACTCACTCATAGCATACAGGGGGATCATTTGAAGTTACTCCCGATGGGAAAGAGAAAGGAAGTTTTTACTCATTTCAGACTGCATATTATGCACAATAAGAGATTACTTCGGTAGTATCAAAAGTCAAGAAGTTGGAGTAATATATATATCCTCCCTCTCTCATCTGAACAGGTGCTAGTTTATATATTCATGTTTTACATGTACAAATATGTACGCATGGACAGAGAAACACATACTCCTATACCTGTACTTCTACAAACTTGAATATGACTGGCTGTTTGCGGATGTCTGGCATGCATACGCGCCAAAGACTGACTGCCTCATTATTGACTAATTTAGTATCACAAACTGAAAGACCAGTGGTCAACTACACCAATATAGCAAAATAAACATTTATGTGTCAGTACTGACAAATATTTATTTTAAAAAAGTTTTTGACATTACATCTAAGGAATCCTATTAAAAGCGACAGAATTAGTTAGCAAAAATTTTGGCTAAATGTGTGATTGATATGAGTGTAAGGCTTTTGTTAAAGTACCAGACAACGCTTCATGAAAATGACCAAAAATAAAATAAATTGAATAAAAGAATCCTACGCCGGGCTTCATCCCGAGATCAATTATTTTATCTCCTTTCCGATGACGAAATTCTTCGGTCACTCACAAGTCATATCACAAACCACTATCGACGCCCTCCATCAAGTCGGCCCATACCACAATTTTTCTTCCGTCTCTCTCTCTCTCTCTCTCTCTCTCTCTCTCTCTCTCTCTCTCTCTTTCCATGGCCCATTCTCATATGTCAGTTTCACTTCCCTTCCTCTCTACCCATCGCCGCCACACGGATGCCCGAAAATAATAACTTATCTTCTTAAGGGAATTTGTCTGGTTTCTTTAAAACACCTTATCAGTCGAGGACTCTTAGTGTGCTCGCTTCCTGACACACGCTCAGATTTATGTAATTTTTTTAATAATAATAATAATAATAATAATAATAATAATAATAATAATAATAGTAGTAGTAGTAGTAGTAGTAGTAGTAGTAGTATGCAAAGTAGAAGACGCAATAAAGTCAGTACAAAAATAACATGAAGCCAATAATAATGCACACATGTAACATACATATTACGGCATCAAATGAATTCGATAGCGTTTTTATTAGTCTTCGTATTAGTCAAAAGGAAAGCGCTACAGCAAAAAAGATAGCGATCTTTGCAATGAAAATGAAAGATTAAGATATACTATTCATGGTGATAATAATAACAGCTAGGATGATGATGAACTTAGGGAAAATAACAGCACAATATATAGATAGTAGAATCACACAAGAGGACAAAATTTATGTCCAGTTGCCGAGGACCTTCAGCGGAGTCGGGTAACGGTGTGAACAATAATGTTGATCAAAATAATAGATTATTAATAATAATAATCCACAGGACTGGGGATTTGGCACGATACATATACACATGTGCTACCGGGGTCTAAGCGATGTCAGGCAGGGCAGCCGATCGAGGCTATGGCCTACCCCAAAGCCAAATCAAAGTCCTTCAAAAGAAGGCATCGTGCTCAACCCATATGAAAAATCGGAAAAAGCACGTTAAACGAAGAAGAGTAGTAAAAAACACCAACGAGCCGCATGCCGCGTCATTAAACTAGATTGCCCTCGTTTTCTCGCGTTTCCCAAAAATTTGATGTCTATGTTCTGCTTCCGCCTCCTGTTCTGATCGGACTACATATAATTTCCAGATAACGATCTCTAATTAAAAAGGCAGTTTTCAGGCAATATTCCAGTAGAGGGAGTGGCCAGTATGAACAAGGATAAGAAGTCTCGTGATCTCTCGAGTATAATTCATCCATTAAGATCATCCGCAGACGTTTTAGCAACACAACTTCAGCAACAATACTTGGGCGTACCGTTGACAGAATAGCTTGGAGTGTAGTTACCACGAAGCTCTTGTTGTAAGATTTTCAGTAAATACTACAGTTTTTATATATTTGCTGTTTACCGTAAACCAAATATTGACTATTCTACAGTATATATCACTGTCTCTTGGAGAGGATTGGTATGGCTCAGTCACAGGATTCAAAAGCTTCCATCGTTATTTGTGGAGACTGTACTGCAAAGCACAGCGAGTGGCTTAATACAAATTCCACAGATCAGCATGGACGGTCTGGTCTTTGGTTCTGTGCATCCTCCGATTTTGTTCACCTAATTGAACCAACAGGCACTTCCTGTTATTGGATAGATATGTCAAGCAGTATATCCCTAATGCCACAACTGGAAAAACGGTCTGGTTGAAATCAAGAGCCAAGTGGGATCTCATTATTGAAATTTGTCAGGCGCTTAATCTTTCAGATTCTATATCAGATCCAGATCCAAGATGCTAAATGAATTGCTGATGGCTATTTCAGTAAGGTATGTCCCTAAAAAGGTCGTCAAGATTAGGACAAATGACCACCCATGCTTTGATGATACATGTAGACAAGCTTACCATGACAAACAGATCAAATTCAACGCATGTAGACGAAATCGTTCGCATGAAAACTGCATCATGCTTTGTTCAGTCTCGCTGTGCGGCAAATAGAATTTACCATACGGTTCAGAGAAATTACAATAATTCCTTAGAGAGGGAACATAAAGGAATTATCCAGCCTCATCCGTGATGGACCAAATGGGCATCTTCTACCTTTGGGTCAGGCTCGTCGCCCATTCTACCACTATTAAAAAATTTTGGTAGATTGGTTACTGGCCCCTAGGAAAAGGCTGAACTGCTTCATCGAGCCTTAGAAGCTAAGCAATCAGCTGAGGATGTCCCCTCTTCTTGATTCGTGTCATCCTGAGTCTATTCTTACAAAACTTGCTTTCCCTCTAGGGATGTTTGGAAAATTTGTTATAATTTGATGGCTGAGGTGGAGAACGTCCTGATCGTTTCATCCCTTTGTCGACGTAGTATCTTTGTGGATGAGCGCAAGCTTAGTAATACAGTGCCTGTTCCAGAGAGCGGTATATCTGTAGACTGTAGTAACTATTTCTAATCTCCCTGTGATCTCCAAAACTGCAGAAAAACTTATCTTTAAGCCCCTATACAAGTATGTAGAATCCAAAGGATTCTTAAATGATAGTCAATATGTAAATAGGAGGCAGCTCTTTTAGATTTGACATGCCATTTACAAGAGAACCTTGATAAGGCTTTGAGTGTAGAATAATTCAAATGTATTTTAGTGCTACTTTTGATTTAGTAAAACATAACGAACTTATTTATAAACTTCACAATCTTGGGGTGAGTGGATATATTTTAGATTTACTTCAAGTTTTCTTTTCAGGTAGGCAACAGCGAGTTGTTGTTGATGGGATCTTGGGGAACCACGACCTACTGAGTCTTGAGTTTCACAGGGTAGTGTTCTTGGTCCAGTGTTATTTTTAGTGTATACAAGTGATATGGTTTTTGGCATGGAAAAAAAAATCATTGTTCAGTATGCCGATGATGCAACACTTGTGGGTGCAGTGAAGTCTCCACTTATGAGAAATGACGGTGCCCTTAGTCTCAAATGTGACATGGAGCGGGTTAGTGAATGTTGTAGTCTGTGAAGTATGAGGCTGAGCTACAGTAAAACGAAAACAATTGATTAGTAGATTTTGTACTGATTTTCCAGCCCATCCTCCCCTTCAAGTGCTGGGATGGGACTCTGCTGAATGGGTCTGAAGCTTTAACTATTCTAGGTGTAACTTTTGACTCACATCTGACTTTTAAGAAACATCTTGTGAAAGCGTCAGCAAATGCCACAAGGAAATTAGCTATTGTGCGTAATGCCTCATATATTAAAACTCATGAAATCAGTGCAACCTGTTTTAGGTCATTTGTCCTTCCTTCACTGGAATACTGTTCTCCGGTGTGGATGTCTGCTTCTGCCAGATTTATCTCTTTTAGACAGAGTGGTTCGTAGTGGTAAGTTTCGGTTTCCTAACATTAGCATTTGTGAACTGGACCATCGACAGAGTGGCTTGCTTGTCATTTTTTCATAAGCTGTATTTTAACGGAGATCTTTCACATTCACAATTGATCCCCAATCTTTTTTTCCTGCCGAGAGCAGCACCAATATGCAGTAAAGATGCCTCGCTATCGAACCTCTCAGTTCCAGAAGTCCTTTATCCTTCACCCGGTTGAACTGTGGAACAGCCCCCTGAAGACGTTGTGAAACTGGAACCTCAACATTTCAAGCAAAGATGCAATGCATTGCTACTCTAAAACAATTCTCCTCGTATTTTATTGCACTGATCTATTTTTTATTCACTTGTTGAATTATTTTTTCGTTCCTAACAACTGATCTCCTTGCTGTATTTCCGATTACTTTCTGGTTTTCTTTGAAATGAACACATATTATTTGTGAGCTTCAGTTTCAAGTCAATGATCACTGTATACTTGTTCCATGTGAATAGGGTTCATCGCCTGAATAATAGTAATAAAAATCTCTTTGCATCATGTTGCCAGTTGCACAGCTCGATGTCGCAAAGATAATCCCTTATAGGAGGTACAAATTTCACTGAACATTATTTTCCTTGTAAATTATGTCATACTCATCTCCATTTTTATAATAATAATAATAATAATAATAATAATAATAATAATAATAATAATAATAATGACAGTAAAGTTATTATAGCTGGAGGCCATATACAAATCACCATCATCATCATGACAACAGGGGCGATCCGAGACATTATCTGCCAAGGATACACAATCCAACAGCCCTCCGCCCCATCTAACAAAGGGTCGTTTATCGCGATCGTTTGAAAATACGATTACTGTTGTTATTCATGATCCCGTCTTCGGTATAATTTTCGTCAGAATAAAGATAATGTTTGGCGTATCCTTCCGACAAACAAACATAGACAAATAAATGGACAAACAAGAAAACAGAATTTCAAAAACAGACCCAATGTCCAAAGTGATAATAACAATAAAAATAACAGCAATGAAGATAAAAGGGGAGCAGCGAAGAGATGATCGCATTATTTTATTCTAAAAGATTAAAAAGTGCATCTAACATCGCAAACGATTATCTCATTTTTCAGCTTTAGAGTCACAGCTCACCGCTCTTTACAATTTACTTCCCCAAAAATGAAAAGAGTTGGCACGTGGCGTATTCAAGTCCGGAGGTAGCCATAGAATTTCTTTTGAAGGACAAGTTAAGGGCTTTTCCGCGCCCGTTGCTTTTAGGAGCTACCGTTTCCAGGCAAGATGAAATACATCATCCATTTCTCTCTCTCTCTCTCTATAATAACCTTCATTCTTCTTAATTAAGTTTAAATAAAAGGCATCCTTCTCAAGTCACATAGGAGAAATATCTTTGTTCTTAACCTCTAAACTAATAACAGTTCTATTCAACTGTCACACATAAGATATATTTAAACTAAAGTCAGTATAATCATCATCATCATCATCATCATCATCTCTCTCTCTCTCTCTCTTTGATATATAAAACTGTTCTCTAAGCCCTCAAGAAACATAAATGGTGTGCCCGAGAGGAGTCAGGATAATTTGGCTCGGCAATATTTTAATGCAATTAGAAACTCAGTGAAGTGAAACGCTCTTAATGAAGTTATTTCGTCAGAGAGAGAGAGAGAGAGAGAGAGAGAGAGAGAGAGAGAGAGAGAGAGAGAGAGAGAGAGAGAATTTGTATTTTTTCATAAAGGGTGTAGCCTCCACATGCTTAATATCGAATGTGTCTTTATATCTTATTCATCTGTTTTCATATGCGGACGCCAAGGCAAAGTAACATGCAGTGGCGTTACGTCTCCCAGGCCCGAAGGAAACAAGAAAAAGAACAGAAAATAAATGGAGTTTGCCCTCGCACAAAGGAAGAATCTACTCTTACAGTGAAAGGTGAAACAATTATCCCTCCTTTTCTTTGCAAAGTTTAACGGGACAAGTAACCCAGGTTCGAGCAAAAATAGGCTGAGAAGGAAAGAGACTGACTTAACACTAACGGCATCGGCAGACTTAAAAAAACTCAATCAGTGATCAGTCTAACCTACTGACTACTAACATTCTGCTCAATATGATTGAACAGCTATAAAAGTAGTCCAAAAGGTAAGGGTGGCTATTATTGTTACAAACTTTAAAAAATTTTTAATGTGTAACAGATATTTCGGTGAAATTCTACAACCATAAAAGAATTTAAATAAACGAACAGAAACATTTTTCAGCCCCCCAAAATTTCCAACATTACCTTAAAAACACTAAGTCATATGTTTGGGTGAATATACAAAATAAATACTGCCACGGTAATGAAATACGGAATTGGTAACGTCCCACTCCAGCTTTATTCTCATACAATTTCAGACTTGAAATATGGCGAATTTGTTAAAATGATTCCCGTTTTGTTTGTCTGATTACCGAAAATAATCAGGTATCAAAATCTGCAGATGATATGAGCAACGAAATTATTCTAAATTCGCTAATTCTTCTTCAACTCTGACTTGGACGTCAACGACCTTGGTAACTGTGCCGCGAGGTCCTAATAGCAAAATCAATCAATACTGAAAAAAGTTCATTCAATCCTATTTACAGTTTCAGTACGCATACATCCTTTGCCTCATGAACCTAAAATTTCTGCTCTCCAGTCTTCCATTAATTTTCTTTGCGGAAGAGGAATAAGTTTTTTATCCTTTTCTCTTTGGTTTGGCATCCTGCAAAGGAAATAATTCAGTTATCCACCTTTTACCTCAAATTATCATATTCCTTTGATACAACGCATTCCCTCTGCTCCGGTAACTCCCTCCATCATCCTTTTGTCATCCTCAACAACGGCTGTCAACTTTCATTCATCCATCAGCCCACCTCGAATCCCTCGGCTCATTAACCTCCTAAATCAAGATGAATACATATCAAGGAGTCAACTCTTCCTCATCCATATCTCACTCTTTCACCTGCCTGTCACTCGGAACATCCAGTCTCTCATTCATCCATCCGCCTCTCTCGCACCGCACCTTTCTCTGCTCCCTAACTTCTTAATTTGTACGCATGCAATGGAGTTTCATGCCGATTTAATTATCCAATACAACTTCGGTGGAACTTTTTTGGGAAAAATACTTGAGCAGGAGACCTTTTTCAAGAAGGGACCCTCACATCTGCGGTCATGTTTCAATCAAAATGACGCACGGCCCCTGTATTAAAACTTTAATGACCGGAGGAACTTCTGAAGACAGTTGGGGTGAGAGGCAGGAGGAGGAGGAGGAGGAGGAGAAGAAGGAGGAGGAGGAGGAGGAGGAGGAGAACAGTACCGGAGTAGATAAAGGTAGTAGAGGCGGAGGAAGATAACAGTACTGGAGATGATAAAGGAGGTGGAGGACAATGCCGGTACTAGGGTAAAGGAAGTAGAGGAGGTGGAGGAAAGTAACGATACTGGAGAAAGTAAAGAAGGTGAAGGGGAGTACAGTAGAGGAAGAGGGTGGCACTGGAGGAGTTATGGGTAGCAGAGGACGCTGAGGAAGATAACGGTACTGGATTAGACGAACACAGAAGGGGCGGGGGAAGATAACGGTACTGCAGTAGATAAAGGAGATGGAAGGTGTGGGAAAAAATAACAGTACTGAATTAGATAAAGGAGGTAGAGGAAGATGATGGTACTGGAGTAGATAAAGGAGGTGGAGGAAGTAGAGGAAGAGAGCGGCACTGGAGAGTTATGAGTAGTAGAGGACGCTGAGGAAGATAACGGTACTGGATTAGAAGAGGAAGAGGAGGAAGATAACGGTACTGTAGTAGATAAAGGAGATGGAGGAAGATAATGGTGCTGGAGCAGATAAAGGAGGTCGAGGAAGATAATGGTACTGGAGTAGATAAAGGAGATGGAGGGTGTGGAAGAAAATAACAGTATTGGATTAGATAAAGGAAGTGGAGGAAGATAATGGTACTGGAGTAGATAAAGGAGGTGGAGGAAGATAGCAGTGCTGAATTAGATGAAGGAGGTGGGGGAAGATATTCGTGCTGGAGTAGATAAAGGAGTTGTGGGAAGATAACGGATCTGGAGTAGATAAAGGTGGAGGAAGATAACGGTACTGGAGTAGATAAAGAGGTGGAGGAGGTTGAAGATGATAAAGGTACTGGATTACATAAAAGTAGGTGCAGGGGATTACAATGTTGTATGAGAAATCGAAAATTGTTGGTCTAAAGAAAGAAATAAAAATAAGTAGTGGAGTTCTGAAAGTAAAAGGTAAGAGAAGTCAATGAAAGGATAATTAACGTGAATATGACTTTAAGAATTATAATTGATATGATGAAATGACGAAGAACTAAACTGTTTAAAGGAAGAATATGGTGGAAAAATCCGAATAAGCCATCGATATCACAAAAAAAAAAAAAAAGATCCTGCTAAAGCCCTTCAACTATGTATCCCAGTAACACGAAAATTTACTCAAAAATTACAAAATATTTAAAGTAATTATCATTTAAGATAGTAAGTACTATATAGTTTCCTACTCACTTCACTTTGTAAAAGTGAAGTTTTGATATGCAAGATATTAGAAAAAAGCAGAGAAAGCTATTAGTGACCAACTCCCAAAAAATTCTCACGTACAATTTACCCACCGATACTCCTTTCAGACACAGGGACATATTCAGTTTCAGATTCGAGTTCGGAGAGAAAAAAATAACTGATTCGTGAGCACGGCACGTTCTACTGTAATCCATTATCCAACTAATGACGTAAGGAGTTTATGAGAAACATAGTACTCAGTCGTTTTCAGGGGCCATCACTTGTAAGAGGAAAAGGCCCTCGGATAAACAAACAAACAAATATATACACATACATATAAATACATACACACACACACACACACACATATATACATATATATATATATATATATATATATATATATATATATATATATATATATATATATATATATATATATAATATGACTGTAAAATATTTTCTGTTATAACAGAACCCATCAAATATAAGGAGCCCATAAAAACACCAAAATATGGAAAGTAAAGGCTATATTTCAGAGACCAAACTATCTTTCTCCTCAAGTAAATAGTGAATAAGAAAAAGTTACAGAAAAGCGGTATTTATATCAGAAGGTCCATAGGTCAGCCTTTACGTCACTCCAGTTGACAATTTCTCTTTAATCTTCTTAATCGCTGGGTTGAGGAAGATTTTATCTATATCATCTGAATCCCAGGGGCCTCTTGAAAGATTCATTGTACTTCATTGTTTAATCAAGGCTGATTCCACCATCTGCCTTTTGAACCGACAATTGCTGCTCTAAATTATACCAGACATATTCCAGTTCATTCTGTGATTATGGTTATTTATGTGGTTAAAAATAGCTGACCTCTGTTGTCCGTACCTAACTGAACGTTTATGCTGTATTAATCTTTTGGGGGAGTGATTTGCCTGTAAAGCCTACATAAGATTGGTCACTATCGAGGCAAGGGATTTCGTAAACTCCTGTCTTTGGGGACTGGCTTTTGTTGGACGTTAATCTGGGATTTGGCTAAGGTATTTGGGTAGGTAAAAGCAAAAGGGGTTGGAGTTTCCAAGTGTCTGTGTCAACGTCTTAATCCTGTCCATGTGTGGGATTTATTTTATTGTTGGGCGTTATCAGGGAGTAGGATTGCTGCTGGGATGCAAGGCAAAGAAGGCTCTATGTGAATGGGATCCTATGGATGAGCGCCTGTTGAAAGCACGGTTCAAGTCAAATCATGGTAACATCAGTCTGTCTGTGTGTTATGCACCCACTAATGATGCATCTGATGAAAGGAAAGACGCATTGTATGGAAAGCTGCAGGAAGGAATAGGAAGAGTTGCTAGATATGATGTTTTGATTTGTATAGGAGACTTCAATGCAATAATGGACAGCTCGAATGAGGGATTTGAGGCTTTTATGGGTAAGATGGGCGTTGGTGGTAGGATGAGTGAAAATGGAGTAAGGTTTGGGAGTTTCTGTCTAGCAGATGACTTAGTCATTGGATGACACTTTTCATCATCATAAAATTCATTTCTCGGTGGTTCGGATTCCACAATTTGGGTCCCGTTGCTAAGTAACTTGGTTCTTAGCCAGTAAAATGAATCCTTCAGTCCTTGGAGAGCTGTTAATCAGCTCAGTGGTCTTTAAGGTATACAACATCATCAAAATATACACAACACGACATGGGTGTCACCGTGTGAAAAATATAAAAATCATACTGATCATATTGCTGTTAGTAAAAGGCACAGAAGCTCTTTGCTAGATGTTCGTGTTAATCAGGCAACAGATATTGGTAGTGATCATCATCTTAGCATTGCAAAAATAAGACTTAAGCTAAAAAGTCAGAAGAAGGGAAAACCTGTTGTTGACATGTATGATACTGATATGCTAGAAGGGAAGGAGAGGATAAGGAGGAATTTAGAATAGAATGCAGAAACAGGTTTATGGTGTTGGAAACATAGGAAGAGGGAGGGAGAAGTGTAGATGAGATGTTGGGGGATGTGAATAAATCTTTGCAAGAGGTTGCTGGTTGTATGGAACAGAAGGAGACTCAGATTGAGGAAAAAGATGTGGCTGTCAGAGGAAACATGGGGTATGATCAAAAAGAGAGGTGAGACAAAATTGAGGAGTGAGATGCATTTTGTTAGTGATGAAGATTTTGAATTAGCAAGAACTAAGTACTTGAGTTTGGATTCGGAAGTTAAAAGGCTAACTAAGAGAGATAAAAGAAGATCTGTTAACGAAAAGGTTGTGGAAACTGAAAAATTAATTAATAAAAATGAGGTTCAGAGTCAAAGGATAGCATATAAAGCAATTGGAGAGCTGATTGGTAGTGCTGGTAAGCGTAGGGATATACCAGCCAGGGATATAGAAAGTAATTTATTGACCAAAAATGCTGAAATCAGAAACAGATGGAAAGAGCACTTTGAGGCAGTTCTTAATAGACCAGTCCCCCCAAAAAGAGGATATACCGCCTGTTCAAGAAGATTTAAATATTGATGAAGGCGAGATCAGGCTAGAAGTAGTAGTTACGGCAATAACACCGTTAAAAAATTATAAGGTACCAGGAGAGGATGGTTTATTCCCAGAAATGTTTAAAGTGGAGGAGGATAGATTAGTATTTGTCATGAAGATATTATTCAATGAGATATGGGTGACGGGGATAATATCATTAGGTTGGAAGAATGGTGTGATCATTAAAGTTCCAAAGAAAGGAGATCTGAGTAGGTGTGGTAACTGGAGGGGAATCACTTTGCCACCTGTAGCCTTGAAAATTTTCTGTAGAGTAATGTTGAATAGGTTGGAGCCAGTGGTTGATGATGTTCTGAGGGATGAACAGGCCGGTTTTAGGAAGGGGCAGGGTTGCAGTGATCAGACCTTCATAGTTAGGCATTTAATGCAACAAGCAAATGAAATGAAAACTCTGTTAAGTCTTTGTTTTGTTGATTTTGAAAAGGCCTTTGATAGTATTTCGAGAAGGACTGTGAGAAAATAATGAGGCTTTATGGAATACCGGAAAAGTTTGTGACAGTTATCATGAACATGCATGAGGGCACATCTTGTAAAGAGATGGTTGATGGGTGTTTGAGTGATCCGTTTGAAGTCAAATCTGGTGCGATTCAGGGTGGCATTCTGTCTCCTCTGTTGTTTGTATTGGTCGTAGATTACGTTATGAGAAAGGTTAAAAGAGAAACGGATGCAGGTATACTCTGGGGAGAAAATGTGAAACTTCTAGACTTGGATTATGCTGATGATATGGTTTTGATCTGTGAGGGACCAGGAAAGATGCAGAGTGTGCTGGATTGTCTAGTGAGTGAAGGTCGAAAGGTTGGTTTGGTTATTAAAAGTGGAAAAACTGAAATCATGAATATGAATATTGAAAATGCACAAGATTGTCTAATCGAAGGCTTGGTTGTAAAGCATGTGGATAAGTTTAAATATTTAGGTACTTATTTAGATAAGGATGGTTCTCTGAGCACAGAATTTATGGAAAGATTAAAAAGAGCTCATCAGGAAATGGGAATGCTTAAAAATATTTGGAATAACAGCAATTTTCCTGTGTATACAAAAATCAAAATTTATAAGGTAATGGTTAGGAATATTTTGATTTATGGGCATAAGTCATGGTACAGTACAGTGACTTCGGACATTAAATTTTTTACATTTGAAAATAAGGCGCTCAGAAGAATATTGGGAATTAATTGGAGGGATAGGATATCAAATAACAGAATTAGAGAAGTAACGGTGGTGCAGCCGGTCGATGGGTAAGCCAGGTTCCCACGCTGGAAGTGGCTAGGCCATGTGTATAGAAGAGAGGGAATAGTATGAGATACACCGGGGTGGGTTGCCCTTGGTAGAAGAGGCAGAGGTAGGCCAAAGGGGACGTGGTTAAGGACAATGAGGCGGGAAGCAAGAGAAGAATGTTGGGGAGATCTTAAGGAGTTAGCCCAGGACAGAATGTGGTGGCGTGAGTTCATCGGGGCACCATGCATCCCCGTGGGTGTCACATGAAATGATTGACTGATTGATGTGTGAGAGAGAGAGAGAGAGAGAGAGAGAGAGAGAGAGAGAGAGAGAGAGAGAGAGAGAGATTCATAGTGCTTTTGATAATAACGAATTTCAAAGATGGTGGGAATATCAAAATGAAGAATAACGCTTGCTGTAAACTCCAAACATGCAACTCTATTAAAATTTATTTGATTCGCTCTTAAGAGATAAAACGGCAACCGAAATGAAAAAAGGAAAAAATATGAAAAATATGGCAAGATTTGTATATGAGGCCATTATACAATTTTGGGAACGAACCTCCATATGCCATAAACCAACCGCTCCAATGGTGCCTAAAAGTCAGTAACTATAATTAAGTAAAATTTTGCTAGTTCTGCCATTTTCCGCAGTCAATTTTCTTTCTCTAAGTAACGTTGACGGCTAGCACGGTTTTGCTTATTTACTTACTTGCTTAATTAGATCAAAACGGTAATAAATAATATAAGCAAAATTGAGGAAATGAAACTATTTCCGGAAGTACGAAACTAATATAAAACAGTAACATTATCTCCTTGACTCATTTACAAACTGATGTTTCACTCCACAAAACACAGACTACATGCAACTTAGTAAAGTACAAACCTTAGAATATTCGTCTCTTTGCCCTAACACTGCACGACAAATCAATCGTTTGTCCAGTCCACAACATAAAAAATGAAAAAATTCAGTTCATCAAATGAAATACTCCGACTAAGGAAAAAAACAACATTCAACAGTGCTTAATAATTAACATACTCAAGAAATAAGGAGGCAATCCTCACAGAACAGAAACAAATCAAACAAAATTATCGTTCTCCTTCCAGTAAATAAATGACAGAATGTCCAAAATGTATACAGAGAGAGAGAGAGAGAGAGAGAGAGAGAGAGAGAGAGAGAGAGAGAGAGAGAGAGAGAGAGAGAGACGAAGGGGCTGCAACGTAACAGCGCCTTCAACCATAAGAGCTCACGAACGCAAATGCAGCTGATTACGGTGAATGACAGAACATTACGGACAAGACGAAGGAGATGACGAAAGCGCGAAAGGTGAAGAGAAACGAATACAGAAACGAGGATTTCTTCGACGGAGAGAATTTTTCGATTCCTCATTGCCACAAAATCTGAACAGGAGTGAAGAAAATAAGTGAATGGAAAAATGCCGTTATATATATATATATATATATATATATATATATATATATATATATATATATATATATATATATATACATGTATGTATACATATATATATATATATATGTATATATACATATATATAATATATACACACACACACACACACACACACACACACATATATATATATATATATATATATATATATATATATATATATATATATATATATATATATATATATATATGCAAACACACAAGCCCAGGCAGATGCACACATACATACACAAAAGCATACACACGCACACATATATATGTGTATATATATATGTGTGTGTGTGTGTTTGTGTTTGCTCCTGCATGTGTATTTTTTCAAATTAGAGTGGATGGCTACTGTTGGGGTCACCTTCCGTCTCTCAGCAATTAATTTAGAAAATGAGGTGGCAAGTTCCATGTTCTGATCCATCCTGTCTGTGAACCACCACATACATAATTAACTCTACTCAGAGGCAAAACAGTGATGAAATCACAGAAGGGGTAGTAAAGCCCAGGCACAAGAGACAGATATGGAGGTCAGGGGATACAAAGGAAGGGGTAGGGCGTAGGGGTTTACTCCACAACCTGATAAATTACGATGAAAGTGAAAAGTAGAAGACTAGTCTTTTCTCAGTCAGTATAAAAAGCTAGTGCCATTATAATATGCACAACACTAACCATACCTGAAGAGATAGACACTGGAACTTCAAGCAATATGATTTGTAGACATATAGCAAATGTATCCACTCAGAAGCGCACGATCATTTAACACAACTCTTCTTTGTGGGTGACAATTTTTTTTCTTCTTTGTCTTCGAGAATAATACAGTGAACTCATCCCACTTGTTGCTGTTGCCGTTGCAGAGACTAGAGTAATGTTCAACAAAAACCTGGGTCGGGTCAGTATTGGGTGATACTGGAATCAGGCGCTCTTGCTTAATTTTCACGTCATCAGCGGTGGTTCATCCAAACAGAAGCCTATTCAATATGCGTACTATGATGGCACTCGCTTTGTATACTGATTGATAAAAAGACTCCTACTTCTACATTTCACTTTCATCATAATTTACCCTTCCTTTGTATCCCTTGACCTCCATATCTGTCTCTTGTGGCTGGGCTTTACTACCCCTTTTGTGATTTCAACACTTTTTCCCCTGTGATAGATAGATAAATGACAGTAAGTCAGCCAGCTTCTCCTAACACCACTTGCTATTCACACATTAAGAAAATGGCATCTCTTCTAATGTTATGAGCAGTCCGTAATTTGAATGGCCCACTGTCACTTTAAAATTCATTATTTCAAAAAACAAACCCCAAAAGCCAACCCCCTCCCAGAGTATGAGCTTTCAGAAAAACTAAGTATCACGGATGTATCTTTTACTGTTATTGCTCTACAGATATGTTAGGTCCCTCACCCATGCCCTACCACATCCCTTGAATGCCAAAAATCGATATCTGGATCTCTGGAACAGCTAAACGGATTTCGATGAAATCTGGCCCGATTAGGGACCTTAGTGGGAAACCTCTGAACCCACAGTTTCATCCCTAGTCAGTTGAACATTTCCAAAGCTATAAAGGGCCAAAGTCGGGGTTTTTGTGTACTCCGAGTTGCTGGGCGTTACTAAACGCCAACTACAATGGCGGCAGAAATCAATCTAACTTGCACCCTCTCACTGGAGAGGTAAGCATCCTGATTAGGATTCTAAGGGCAGAGAAACACGGAGTGGATGGTTGTGAATCCCTTGGTAGAGGAAATGCCCCATAAATGACAACTGACCCTCTTTTTCTGAAGTTCAACATTAACATCAGGTCACTCAATTTACTGGGGGCTACTACTGCCAAGTTAGTAAGAGGTGCAATTGGGCATTAATGCTCTAAGTGTCAATGGTTCAGAGTACAGATATATTGGACCTCAAGACTGGATAGCCATTCTGAATGGATGGATGAGTCTCCTATCCAGTGACCAGTTACAAGCAGTAGTGCCTTTAATGATCTGCAAGGTCTGCAAGTTACCAAATGGCTGCGAGCATGGGTTTGCAGGTCCACACCATCAGAGAAGGGATAACATACGATTCCTTGGGGTGACAAAAGTGTGTGGATGAAATGTAGAAGAGGAGAAATGTGTGATAACTGATTTGTTTACAATGACAAAGCTGGATGTCTTAGTGCTGAGTGAAAGGGTGGTGTACACATGAGTGGAAAGGACAGAGTGATTGTCCCTGGGCTAAATGACATGTGTAAAGCTAGAAAATGGGGAGCACTTGAAGTGTCAAGAAGACACTGCTGGCTGGTTAAAGAGAGCAACAGTGTTATTTCAAGGACTGTATGGGTAAGACTGTGCAAGGCATGGATAACAGTTGCAATTGTGAACATATATGGTTTAGGAATGGGAAACAATGAGAGAAAATAAGAATATTTTTTGGCAAGTCTAAATTGATGACTCGCTGAGTTAGGAGAACATGAAACGTGGTTGTGTTGGGAAATTTAAATGCAAAGGCAAGTGATAGAGAAATAGATGATATTATTCGTTTGTATGGAGTTCCTACAGTAAATGATAATGAAGAGAACCTTATGGAAATGTGTTTGGGAGGAGGCTTGATTGTTGGAAACACAAGGTTTCCAAAAAAAGACTATTTATAAGTACACTGGAGAAAGAGAAATAGTGAGACAATGAGCTTGCTAGATTATGTGTTCTTACCAAGTATGTGGCAGTGAAAGCTGATGAACGAAATGGTACGCAGAGAAATGATTAGCAGTTTATCTGATTATTTTTTTTCTTGTAGCGAAAGTTAAGAAATATATAATGGAGAACAGTGAAAATGTGGTTGTAGATGTAATAAAGAGACTAAGTTCCAAAAATGTAAGTAGAACATAAATGGAGAAAATGGATAACTTGTCGGCAGTGGTTAGAGACACAGGTGGAAAGAGTGGATGAGGAGTTTGTAAAATGTTTTGATGGGGCCAGAGGAGCAACAGGGAGTGTCTGTGTGTACAGCATGGTAGAAAGAAAGAATAAAAATAGGCAGTGGTTAAAATGTGAAATAAAAGATTTACTAAAGACGTAAAATAAAATATCTGATGTACAATTGAATGACAGATGATAAGATAAAATGCAGACATGAAAAAAACCTGGGCAGGTAGTCAAAATAAAAAAAAATGGAGGTGAGAGGGAGAACAAGGTTTTTAAAGAGAATAGATAGTCTTTTTCAGCAAAGATGCTGAACAGCATCCAACACATTACATGAGAGTCACGGCCCAGCTGCTGTCCCTGAAGGGAGACGCAGCAAACAAAATCTGGCTTTATGCCAACGTTATGAGGACATAAAAACTGCAAGAGTGTTTGGCCCTCGATTTTAATGAGGAAGTCAAACATCAGGGCCTGTTTGATAGGTTCAACCAATACCTTGTGCACCCAGTGTAAAAGAATTCCCCCATGAAATTTATATGTTGTTTTTACCAGCAGTGGCAAAGAGTCAAAGGCAGGCAAGCACTTGAACAACTTTCTATACATGGGCCCTAACCCTCCACAAAACTTTGGGACATCCTTCTCATATTCAAAGTGAGACAGCATGCCATTGTGGTTAAAAAATTAAAATTAGTTAGGCTACTAATTGTCAGGCACATTGGTAAAGTGCCAACGCCCAAAACCATGGACTTATAGGTTGGCTATACTGGGATTTACCTAGACTGAAGATCATTCGTAAAGAAGAGTGGGAAGCCAGTCTCCACCCAAAACTGGACACCACTTTTGTCACAGTAATGTAAAGAATCAATGGGGTTTTTTTATTTAATCTACTCAGTGTAATTTTATAAAATCATAATTTCTGCTGCACCAGCATCAAACAATCAAGTCTGTTTGTTTGTCAAAATTAATATGAAAATTAGCTAGCTGCTAGGGGCTTTAAAACCTCAGCGTAGCCTGCAGCTACCCAGCAACCTTCAGCAGTCTCACATCTAGGGTCACTTAAGGGCAAGCACACTGGCTTTCAAGGTCTTCTCAGTTACCTCTCTAGAGCCAATCACACATTAAATTTTATAAAATAGTTGAGTAATGCAACCTCTTGTTAACTGATATTTTGCATAAACTGGTATTGCCTCACTTCAAATAATTGTTTGCATGCCATCTATTCTTTCTTTCGTTTCTTCTCTAAATCTTCAGCTGAAATCCCATATGGATATAGTTAACAGTCTATAAACCCACGAGGATCCTGAAGGGAAATCAGCCTGCAAAGAGAGAAGTAATAAGAATTGGTGATATATAAATAAATAAATACGAGGGAATAGATAATAAAACCAGTACACCTGAATTCAGGAGCCGTCAGTAGAAAGCAGAACTGAATTTGCTCATTGGTTAAACATTTGGGGGTCAGAAGATTCCACAACTGCAATTGGCAGACTCTTCCACTTTTTAGTTGTAGCCAACATTAAACAACGAGTACTCTGCGTAGTATTAAACCTGTTACCAGAAAATTACACTGTTTGTAACAGAAGCCAACCTAGTGTTGAGAGCCAAAACAGGTAACCAAGGTAAAGAAAAGTGCAGAGGATGTTTGTTTTTGTAGTACATATTATGCAACAAACATAATGAACTCACTTTATGTGTATGCCACAAGTCAACATTAAGAGTTAGCAAAATAAACTTGACTGATGACACAACTCAGTACAAGACTTTCAGATGAGAGTCAACATCAGAAGACCACAAAGGATAACAGGACTCCAAACAAGAAAGAGGAAAAAGAGTTAAAATACTTAGATATAATAACTTCATCTAGAAACATTCAAAAACATTTGTACAAGATACAATTTTTTGAGAAACAGAGGAAGCAATATTACATATATGGTTCTCACCAGTCAATTTATTGTCAAAATCATCCCTAAAATCGCAAAAGAGTCACTGACATTTAAAACCATACCATTTAAATGTGAATCAGGATACAAAAGCACAAGAGTCCCAGATCAACTGAGTGTTAGAAGATTAAGCTTCATGCACCAAAGCCTACTCCACTCATTAATACGTGTCAGATCTCTATTCAAGGATTCTGCAACCAAAGACCTCAGGCAAGGAGAAGGAACAACTTGAAGAGTAGCATTGCCGACATATGCAGTCAATTTGTGCTCCAAACCTTGTCACATGTAACTAGTATAGATAATAAATTGTAAATACACAAGAACACCTGAAATGACATTACTAAAGCTACTGTACTGGCCATGAACACAGACCCTTTGGGTTTTGCTTATCAAAATTCCTTTATGATATTAAAAAAAGATCCATCAATTCCCAATAATCTTAGACTGTAGATAAATGCTTTGTGATTTACACGAAGGTTGCACTAAAATCTACACCAACCATGTGTGCCTCTGCACCCTCATCAAGAGCACTCTGCAAGACAGTATATGTTGACAAAGTGCATCACAAGTAACAAGTCCCTTGCAAAACCCAAACTGTAATGCTGACAGCAGGTTATTATCTTCAGCAAACCTACTAAGATGCCTAGAGAGCAGCTTTTCAAAAACCTTAGATAAAACAGCGGTAATTAAATTCGGCCTTAGATAAATGCAGCAATGTTGCCTTTCCTTCGAACAGAAAGAAAACTTGCAAATCCAGCTAACATTCAGAAAGTAGTAATAATCTTAGGAGCAATGAAATCAGCAGTCTTTTTACGGAAAGACTGGGAAGATCCTGTTAAGATCTAGACTGTCATCACTGCCAAGTACCAGAAGTAAAATGTTTACTTCTCTAAATCTGAAGGACATTAAATACAACTGAGGCTTTGAAAAGCAAGACTGAGGCATTATCAAGGACTTACCTCATCCTTTGCTTACAAACTCTTGAGCCAAATGTTCTGCCTTCTGTTTTGGCAAGAAACAGCAGTTCCATCACCTCCTACAAGCATGCTAGAATCAACTCCAAGGATTGATGACTTTAGACCACCACTTATAGGCATCACCACTCGAGAGCAAGACCTCTTTCATACCCTTATTATAAGCTCTTTCAGCTCTTTTAAAGACTACCTTGATTTCTGATCTCAATGAAATTATGCTATAAAAAGTCCAGTTGACTGCTCCTCCATTAACGAGCTTCTTGATTTTCATGATAGGCAAGCTTACACGCAGCATTAAACCTTGGCTTATCTTTAAGACAAACCTTGAGGATTTTAGAAGGAATTCTCCTCTCGATAACTGTACTAATATGATCATTGAAACACTCAGTAAAATCCGGACCCACCAAGTGTACCTTGCTTGAAAATTCAACGTAAGGAACAACCAGCGAACCTACTCCACAAGATACAGTCCCTGTAACATCTGTGAATACAAAGTCAAGACGGTTGCCATATTGGTGTGTAGTTCATTTATTATAACTGCTCACAACCAGATATAGATCAGATAATCAAATATTAGACTGTCTGTATTGTTGTAGCATGTAATATCAAACTAATTATATCTGGATGTATTCCATTAATATTCTCTCAATTCTAATTTAGACAGTGATATAACTTCCGTCCTCTTTCAGTCATCAACACCAATCTTTCCAAATCTCCAATCACGAGATATTAATCCCACGACCTTCAAATATTTAGACACGGCCATAATAGTTCCATAAAACGAACAGCGAATCTCATGCCACTTAGATCTCATAAGAGGGTGCATTCAGGTTTTGCGAGGCCAAATTAGCTAAAAAGATGCCATGAGAATCATTGATCACTAATGGAACTCAGTGGCATTCGCCCCTCTGAATGCCCCTGGAAGAAAATGAGGCCGTGAGACCTCAGGAAAGATATACAAGACCCGTCTCCATGCAAAGTTTGAAAAGGATACCGTAAGCGAATTTAGCTCTCTAAACAAGGATACAGAGGGCAATAACCTCTTGCCCTTTTATGGAGTGGTTTCAGTAAAATGAAGCTTTCTGTCAGGACGATCATGCTAAGAGGCAAATCTTCAGAACTTTATCCAGAGCAGATAAAGATAAATTACTGGCTTAAAAAGAATTACGACATAACTAAGTTTAATGGGCAGGTTAGGGACAAAATAGATAAAAAGGTAAATTAATTGTATAGAAAAGAAAATACGCGACAACTGAGCCCAAGAAATTTAGCGGAGAGACTGAGTGTAATTAACAGTAATCACTTATGGTAGTCTCTTGCACAGTCAATTTTCACATCAAGACAGAAAAGTTACTAGTTTTAATCTATTACGTAATAAGTTTATCGTAAGTTAAAAAAAACTCACTTAGCCAAAAGCAAAATATGAATGTCAAACACCAAAAAACATTATGGCACATTACACTCGAAAAATTATGAAAATGATAGTACAGAACTAAGACCTTTAATAGTCTCAGGACTACAAAGACCTTGTAATGATATAGGTCATCAAAATAAATTTTAGAAAGAAAAGTGTAATGAATTCAGGTGAAAGTTCTTTTGCACACAGGTGTTCTTCCATTATCTAGTTGCGTAATAAAACTTCCGCATTCACGAGTCATTACCGAATCATGTAAGAAACTACAAATTTCTTTTATGCGCAACATCGTCAGAGAAAAGAACTCATAAAACCTTGAACCATTTTTGCAGAGGCTAGGCCAAATAGCCAAACTTTCCCAGGGTAAAGTTTTTCATCAATAATATTCAAAGTTCCAGATGATAAATCAGATAATAATGAACTTTAGACGTTTGATTAATCACAAGATTAATCTATATGTTAATCATTAATCATCCCCAGCCTCATGCGCTGAGCATCCAGTTCGTTAGTTAAAAATACAGCGAGTGGAATTCTCTCCCTCAGCGCATCGCCTCTCCTGCCGTGAATCTTCCTATGGGATGGGGTCGTGGGAACCAAGGCTTTTTGGGCCCGAGGGGTCTTAGATATGGTTAAGATTACTGAATCGCTTGTTAAGGTTAAGCCAACCTTATGATAGCACGAGCCTTTGCCGAAAAGTGATCCACAAGCCTGGAGAGGTTTGGCACAACATCCGAAACGATTGAGATCACTTCCCACCAGAATGCACTCTCTACCCCTCTCGGTCTCTCTAGAAACAGTTGGAAAGGAACTGAGGCATTTTTGACTCGAAAATCCCCATTGTTATTGGCAACTTCTTTTTTAGAACAGACTGAAATCTAGGAAACCATTTCATTGTTGCAAGCACTTTCATTTTAAGTACTTGAATGGATTATAGTAAAAACAGTATTATTTATTTCTCTCTACCTGCCACTTAGCGCATAATACCAATGACCTTGGATGTTTGGAAGTCACATGGATTTGTCCTTTGATAAATCAGCCGTCCGTTCAATTACACCATTTCTCTCTCTCTCTCTCTCTCTCTCTCTCTCTCTCTCTCTCTCTCTCTCTCTCTCTCTCTCTCGTGGACCTTCTTTTCATTACCGTTTTCACTTTTCTTTCACATAATATACGATAAGTTCTCTCTTTCTCCACTGAGCGAAGTCGTTAGCCATAAATGTGCAAGATCCTTGTATTCCCTTCACTAACAGATATTGTTCACGCTTGTTTAAAACTGTATTAAATAAACTTTGATCTCGGAACTCTCAATATCCAAGGTATAATCTATTATCTCGATCAAAGGGGACATAAGGAATGGTCGACTGACCATTTACTCTCAAATTGTTCAACTTCTGACAGGAAACATTCTTGTGAAGGGAATTACTGGTGAACTGGAACTTCAAGCGATTTCTTTACAATAACACAGAGGATGGGAAGATGAACATACAGGCTGGCATGTGATATATTGAAATGTCTTCGGCAATAGGATCATCAACAAACTGATATTTCCGTATCCTCCACAGTTGCAGAATTTTAGGTGTTTATCAATAAAGCAAATGCACGCCGAAGCAGTTCTGTGGAAGCTTCCACGGAAGCAATTATGAACACAGACAGATAAAAAAGACGCAAATAGATACACAAAAGTACATACAAGTATTCGCTAACAAAAACAATATCTAAGGTCAACCACACATAAAGAGAAAAACACAGATACGTAAGGTCAATCACACATAAAGAGAAAAGCACAGGTGCCTAAGGTCAATCACACATAAAGAGAAAAGCACAGGTACCTAAGGTCAATCACACATAAAGAGAAAAGCACAGGTACCTAAGGTCAATCACACATAAAGAGAAAAAACAGATGCCTCAGGTCAATCACACATGAAGAGAAAACACAGGCAATCACGTTCACGGGTAGGTGCCGTTAAATATGCATGACTGAACGTTTCGTATCTTCATGAAGACTTAAACTTTCACCAAGAACTATGACTTATTTTTACAAATCTTCACATGACCTTTAAAGAATCATTCGCTTAACATAGCCATGCATCAACCCAATGCCTGAATTACAGCCTGAAACGACCACCTTCGCCCTTCAAGGATTGTCACTGCAACCTGAAATAGAGAAAAAAAATTAATTAATTAGTAAGTCAAATGGATCCTTGAAAACATGGTATATATATGTATATGTGTGTGTGTGTATGTTCATACAATATCAAATATGGAAACTATCAGTGAAATAATCAATAGGGATGTATATTTTTTTTATTTTGATATCTGTTTTAATAAAAAATCACTTACTTTTCCACTTCCATTTTTTCAAAACATATCAAACACTAGCGTCAAAGATAGTTTTCCTAAACAAAAAATAAATCTTTTATGCTCGCAATTGTGTTATTTATTTATCCCTCGTTTTATAGGATGAATCTGGTTTCTGATTTCTTTTAGTTTTTTCTCTTCCTTAAAAACACTGAAACAATCAACTGCGTTGGAATTTCCTCCGGTCCCACAGGTAATGTTAAAAAAGCTTCAGAGAAAACGCATCTCTTCACTGCTCTACCCCACCCCTTTCTGTTGCGTTTTTTTCACACTATTTTTTTATTTCTATTGATTTTCACTCTGGCAAATCTGCTACTACTGCTATCCCGCCATCGTTCCTAGTTTTATCCTACTTTTCACGTTCTTGACTTTTTCTTTCGGCCACTCCTTACCATCTTTATTTTGCCACTTAGTGCGGGTAAAGCTCCTTAGTCTAGCGGCAGCCTCTCCCTACCCGCCCAAACCCCTTCGCTGTCCCCCCACTACAGGACATTAGAACTTATCACCTTTTTATCATCCTTATCTCGATGGGGAACTTTAGGAAATGTCCATTCACCAATTCTCTCTCTCTCTCTCTCTCTCTCTCTCTCTCTCTCTCTCTCTCTCTCTCTTGTATAACTCATGCGCACATGCATCCACCCACGTATAAGAACACACATTTTATATCCGCAGCTACCACAGGGAAAATGAAATATTGGGTGTAAATCCCGAACACCTTCGTATTCATATCTATGACATCTTTCAGAAGACTGATATATGATGGCAGAAATTTACAATATACATTCTATAAGGACAGTTCAAACGAACATACACACCGCTGGGACCAAATATTCGCAACTAACAGATGGTAAGAAGTAGGTGGATCCTACACTCGTTAGCGTCTGAAGTCAAGTATTTTATTTATATCTCTCCTTTTCTTGGGGGTGGCCTCACCCTTTTCCCTCTTCCACTGCCAACTATTCTGCTTAAGAAATATACATTTTACAAATTTATTTTGAAATTATAGGATCGAGTTTGTACTTGCAAAGACTTACATTCTTACTGATAAAAAAGGTTTCTTTTATAAATCATGACTCGATAATGTTTCTTTCCAGTACATTATTGGAAAAAGCTATTTTTTTTTTTTTTACCAATGCTCAACTAAATGTATGATTGTTTTCACTACGTACGAAAATGGCACTGTTCACCCGTGCATATCTTACACACTTCTTATTCTCTTTGCTAATGATTTTCCAGTTTGACCAATATACAAGTTGTCACAGAACTTACGATAGACTGGATATACACATCCTTAATACTGGCTAGAGACCCTTTAAAAGAACTTGTTTCATTGTACTTTTGTTCTTCAATGCTACATTAATTTCAAAGCTCTTCTTAAGTACCATATAGTAATAATCACAAAGATTTGTAATTATTGTATTACTATATGGAAGCACAACCAGATTTTTAGTTTTGAACGTTTCTTTGCTGTTATCATTCAAAATAATTGTTGCCATTCTTAATGCATCGTCTAATACCGTCAAGATATTTTAATTTCTTGCCTGTGCTCATAATTATATCTATTTCATCATTATCAACGTATACTTGAAAACTGAACTCTTAATCAATAGCGCTAAATATGTCTGAATACACTGTGCAATGCAAAATCCCGTGATATTAATCAAAGTAACTTATAGCCTTTTCGTGAAGTTCAAAATCTCGAAATAAATAGAATAGTAATTATTAGAAAGTGCTAAAATTCTTATTAGTAACTATGTGTTATGTGTTGTAAATTAATAACCTGGTGTCTGCGGGGATCAGAAACTCAGTCTCTCCAGACATCCCCTAAAGGTTCACCTGAGAGTGAACTAATAATCCGTTCATTAGATTCGTTGGGCCATGGATCTGTGGAGACCCTCGCAGGCTATGAAGTGACTGATGAACCTCCCCAATCTAGCTAACGCGAGGTCAGTAGGAGTGCAGAGCACGTCATCCAGACAAACATATGGAAATAAAATAAAACTAAAGCCTTCTTTATCTGCGACGACATCATCACGTCACAATATATAAATTTTAAGCCGTTTAATATCAAATTAACTATGCTTTGGGAATAATCAACATCCAAAGGAAATTATTGTTGATAAGTGCTTCTGCCCCTGCCAGGATTCGAACCTGCTCCTTTGTTTTAGAAGCAATGATAAACAGTCGACTTCGGACACTTGATTGTATATGTTTATATATATATATATATATGTGTGTGTGTTTGTGTGTATATACATATGTATGTATGTATATATAAATATATATATTCAAGTGGCTGAAGTTCGAATCCAGGCAGCGGTACAAGCACTTATCAACTATAATTTCCTCCTAATGTTGGTTTATTCCCAGGGTGCACTGAGCTTGTTACTCAACGATATGTGCGGCTTAAAATATGCGATATACACACACACACACATATATGCGTGTATGTATATGTATATATATATATATATATATATATATATATATATATATATATATATACATACATACATATATATATACATATATATATATATACATATACATACATACATATATATATATATATATATATATATATATATATATATATATATATATATATATATATGCTATTTTGGCCAAGTCTTCCTTTCACGAAATATTAATGAAGCGCTAATGCACACGTGGCATCTAATACTAGAACTTTCTACGATTCTAGATGTCTTCAAGTCGGAAGAAGGGTTGGAAACTGGAAATGACCAAAGTGTGAGAATGGAGAGTGGCTGATCAATTCTTGTTGAAACCCTCATTCAAATTAATGATACAGTCACACACACATATATATGTATACCTGTATATATGCATCTAACACCCACTATGGATATTTCTTACAATAAAGCTATATAGGCCTTCTATGAAAAATCAGAAAGAAAAAAGGAAGTGTCCTCAAACACCCTTTGTTTTCCACATTTGATTGGATTTGAAGCTGTAAAACCTCTTTTAAAATTGTTAATACAAATGTATCCTTCACATATAACAATATCAAAAACATGTTTATAAAATAATAGCCCTCGAAAAGATAGCAATATTGTATTCAAAGTTCCTTGTATGGATTGTGATTTATTTTACTTACGTCAGACCAGTAAAAACTAAATACCAGATTAAAACAACACAAATATTCAGTAAGAACAGGTCAGAATAATAATGCTCTATTTTTGCATCTAAGTGAAAAGTCCCACAGAATAAACTGGACGCAAAGCGATGTAATATTACAAAGTAGTGAAGCTATTTCCAGGAACTTGATGGAATCTGTTATGATTCAGTTGACCTGGGAGAAGAACCTAAATATAAGCCAATGATTATTTTCTTTTGGCCCTGTAATAAAAATGTTCCAGAAGGTTTTGAAAGACAGAATAAAGAGGATTACCAATACGTAGATTTCGATGTCAATCCATCAACCGTTCTGTGACCTCCCAGCCTTTTTGTTTCCCTTAGGACTTTTACCCACCATATATATTTATATATATATATATATATATATATATACTTTTATATATATATATATATATATATATATATATATATATATATATATATATATATAAATATATATATATATATATATATATATATATATATATATATATATATATATATATATATATATATATATATATATATATATATATATATATATATATATATATATATATATATATTTATATAAATATGTATATATATATATCTCTGTATACATCTTTAGCTGCTGTGACCATGTCTCGGTAATAAGACTAAAGTATTTAGTGTCTCAATTGTTTAACTTTTCCTTAGCGGCTGTAACTGTTTATATATATATACTAGCTGACCAACCTGGTGCTGCCTGGGATAACTCTGAGTGACAACCAATAAACTCTCTCTCTAACCTTTCCCCCTCTTTCACCTCCCTAACACGCTCTCTCTCACTTTGCCCCACCCCACTCTCTCTCTCTCTCTCTCTTGTTCCCTCTTTTTCCTCCCTAACACCCCCTCTCTAGTTTCTCTCTCACTTCCTCTCCCTCTCTCTCTCTCTCTCTCTCTCTCTCTCTCTCTTCCCTGACATCCCCTCTACTCTCTCTCTCTCACTTCCTCTCCCTCTCACTCTCTCTCTCTCTCACTCTCTCACTTCCTCTCCCTCTCATTCTTTCTTTCTCTCACTGTCCCTCTCTCTCTCTCTCTTTCTCTCTCCAGCCCTACCTGTCTCTTTCCCTCTTTCGTCTCCATTTCACCCTCTCTACTCACTCACTCTCACTTCCTCTCCCACTCACTCTCTATCTGTCACTCCCTTCCCAACCCCCACCCACTTTGGTGCCATTGATGACTTACCCCCACAGTATTCTTCTCCAGATAATAAACCATATGTATACAATATTAGGAATGATGAATTCGTAAAGTTTGTTTAGTTACTAAGTCTACGGTTACACGGGCAGAACCACCTCCGTTTCAGGGAAGCCCTCCCTACCCCAACTCCCATGGTGCCCTTTGGTGCCACTGATGCCGTACCCCCACAGTGCTGATTTATAGATAGTAAGTCATATGTATAGCCTACCAAATTTGGTTGAAATTGCATAATGCGTTTCAGAGTTATTCTGGCACAAACACACACATTCACGCATACATACATCAATATATATATATATATATATATATATATATATATATATATATATATATATATATATATATATATATATATATATATGATATATATATAGATATATATAGATAGATAATAGATAGATAATAGATAGATAGATAGACAAATAGATATAATAACTGGAAATACATCGAGCCATCTACATGTATGATTCGTAGATTATTTTTATATATACGGGTAGTCCACTGACATATACAGCTAGAAAAACCGGTTGTCAAATATAAAGTCCACTATTTGTTTCCAGAATGGCCTCACAGTACGAATCTATTAAGGTCCTTAATTTAGTGAATATCGCACTGCCAACTTCTCTTTCCCTTTTTACCCGTTTCTCCTTGATCGGACTTTTACCCGTTTTTGTTCTCCGCGTGACTTCTTTGTATGAACGCCCTGGAGTCACAATGTCCCCGGATTTTTTTTTATGCCGCTTACAATAAATTGTTTGGGACTGTTCGTTTGTTGGATCTCTTTACTACCTTTATATCTACATACTTAACTACACACGTTAATACGCACACTTAAACACATTCTATACACACACATATATACACACATATATATATATACATATACCGTATATATATGTATATGTATAAATAAAACCACAAACAACTGTCGTAATCATCTTTATGTCTGTGTATGACTGTCAAAAATGTATTATTTAGAGGAACATGAAAAACAGACATATGAACGATTCGGACCAACGAAGCAACAAAATAACTTAAATTAAATTTGCCAACTGACATTGTGAAGATCATAAAAAAATTAAACAATAATGCTGGGACTTACTGAGAGTAGAATAACTGCTGAAATAAAAAAGAAAAAAAATAAGTTTGACTCATTCACCATAATTAACTTTACCAAGATGATAATCAGAGGATAAAAACAAAAAACGATAATAAAGAAGCACACGAATAAATAGTGATGGATGAACGAATATGCACCAAAAACATCTTCTTAAATACGACTATCAACTGACTTTCAGAAAAACGAAAAGAAAGTCCATAATAAAGAAGCACACATAATATCAATATTTATGGTTATGTTAAAAAGGTGGTAATACTATAAAAGGAAACGCTAACAGATCTAATAATAAACGAACAAAAATAATAAATAAAAAAATAATTAAATTTTACTTCTTTCCACAGATATCTTCATCAACCTGAGATCTACAGTAAGTGCTAACCATTTCTTTGCCCTAAATTCTATCGGCTGCCTTCCGTGGATTCCACGATAAAATCTACCCGAGCTGCACTAGCGCTTTCCCACTATCTCAAATTTCATTCTGTTTCCCTCTTCCTGGCTTGTGATACGGAAAGGTTGTTCAAGCTGCACAATCAGGAGCACACACACACACACACACACACACACACACACACACACAGAGAGAGAGAGAGAGAGAGAGAGAGAGAGAGAGAGAGAGAGGAGCAAGGCGATTGTACGAGTATCTTTAATAATATTATTTTATTCTTCAGAAATCAACATACCTGCCGAAAACATCACGATATCACACAAACAATTTTTTGTCGCTCTTGCATCCTCTTGAAAGCCTCATCTCTCACTCTCACTCTTAAATGTGCAATATGCACCTCTCTCTCTATCTCCCTCACTTTTTCTTAGGCACACACATCTGTAAGCATGCCTATCCCCAGCAAAATATTCTCTCTCTCTCTCTCTCTCTCTCTCTCTCTCTCGCCATATTTTCATTTCAGGATATTCCCTTCCGCAAGAACGCCTTCGCATTTCAGATCTCCATCAGCAGGGCAGTCTCCATCACCCCCTCCCCGATGCCTACCAAAACCAATTCCTATAAGCTATTACCCGCCCCCCAAAAACCCACTTCCACGAGCCCCCCAAAACTCAAAGCTTGCAGAGCCTTTGGAGTCCTCAAACCATTCACAAATGCAGGTCATTCCGTACTCTCTCTCTCTCTCTCTCTCTCTCTCTCTCTCTCTCTCTCTCTCTCTCTCTCTCAAGGCAAGGCTCCTCTTTCCCACTTTTCCTCTCTTTTTGTGTCATGAAACTTAAGTCGTTAAGAGTGAAATGCTGTCGGGGAAATTAACGTTGATTTCTTTGCACTCTTCAGAATGAGTAGTTGTATTTGTTGCGGATTAACAGAGTATAGAACTGTGGAGCTGTGATGAAGATAGACACTTAAATGATCACATTACCATTTTTCCAAGTTAGCCAAAACTTAAAAATGCAGATTTATTTCTCTGGCTAAAGCCTTACAGAATTCGATCAGATTCCTTTAGCTTCGCTCTTATTAAAATGAGTGAAGAAGCACTGTCAGCTTAACTGATAATTTAATCATGGCGATTTTGGTATGTTCGGTCTTCTTGCTTTGTGGAAATTTTAAATCTTTCAGTGTGCTTCTTCATCGTCAAACCATTCGATTTTTGAACATGCAGTAAATACGAACACGGAGTTTCTTGACCCGACCATCGGATGAAACATTGTTTCCTCTGCAAGATTAACCATATCTTCCTATTACTTCAACCGGTGTGAATAGCCTCCAGGATTTTCTGAATTACTGCGTCCCTTGCATACTAATTCGATTAAAACTGATCTCTACATGACTAACAATTGCATTTTCTCCCTTCAGCTTCGCAGAGAATACCTATGGACTATCATATGCGAGTTTTGGCATTACTTACACTGTTTGCTCTTCTTACCACGTCACAGAAATCTTGTTTTACTATCTATAAAGTTTTTTTTTTTTCGAATGAGAATCGATTAACGAGGAACTGTTTACATATATCCACCCAAGTCTTTGTAATCCTTTAAGTGAAAACATGAGAGAAGCCCGACCTGCAAAACCTGTCTTGTAACTTCCGAGGACACACCCAACTTTGGACGTTTATTTACACGAAAAGGGTTTTCTGTTTGCGAGAGCGCTTTTGAAAACAATTAGTCCACTTGTAAATAATGAAAGTCAACTGACGTGACTAGTATGTGTACTAGCATCAAATCAAAATAATAAGCTAGATTTTATATAACCTCTGCTTAAGTAGCCTTTGCATCAAATAAAACTCAGTTAAAGTCAAGATATTTTACAAAATATTTCAACTGGTTAAAGAACGCCTTTTTCAGGCGCGGTACAATTACGTATCACTTAATAAGACAAAATCGAATCTTTTACACTGGACTGATTCAAATAAGTTAAAAAAACCCACAAAGTATGAAAATATTCGCCCATGTACAGTAACAAACAGAAAGCAGTTTCTGAAATCACGAGAGAGAGAGAGAGAGAGAGAGAGAGAGAGAGAGAGAGAGAGAGAGAGAGAGAGAGAGAGAGAGAGAACGTCATTGCTTGGTCGAATCTGGCTCAAGTGCTCTTGGCTGACCACCTGGGGAGGGTAAACATGAGCCAACTAAGGATTAGCTAAATAAACTTGTTTTGACGTTGTACCAATTAGCCGCAGGTTTGTTTATAACACTTGATCGATAACAATTAGCAATGAACTAACAAGCATGTTTGCCTACTGACTTATTCTCTATACCAAGAACATATGAACTATAAAAAACAATTAGGCAACCGGCCGTACCATGACATTTCAGAGAAATGAACTAAAATAAAAATGAAAAATGTCACGATACCAAGCATATTTTTTGTAATAAAGTATTACGAACTCCGACAATATACCAGTAATAATCCAAACACGCAATAAATAAACATATATAGAGGTAAGAAGAAATCTGGTGACATTAAGGAGATAAAAAAATTCTTCAATCTCGTTCGCGTTACCTTGAATTTTATATTCTAAGAATAATGTATATTAAAGTATATATAAAATCGATATATACATACAAACATCAAATTCACACGCAAGCTTTATATAGGATGTAAATGCAATTGTATATCATGTAAATAAGATGATTATGAAATCACCATAAACCTACATGTACACTCAGCAAGGAAAGTGAGGATACAGTTTTCATCAGATTTCGTTCATCGAATATTAATTTTTTTCTTACAGATAAAACATAATTCAGTAAATTTACTCTAGAATATGAAAATACAATGCAAATTATATCATATATGTTAAATCTGCAAAACAAAAACGTTTAGATACTTAAAAACACCATGCATGTCCGAAGTAATCAGAATTTCTCAGATGACTTCGTTCATAGAGATATAAAAGATATTGTGTGGATATCTCGGTGTAGTACTATTTATCACAACGGCAATATTTACTCGTTTTCCGTTATGAACAGGCTTATTATTGCATCATCATACGAGGTAATGATAATTTCTCCAATTTTTACACATTCAAATTTGTATTTCACGGTGTTAAAAGTCAGCTGGCATTAATGGCAGTAAACGTTGTGACAGCTAGGGTAGGTTGACCAAATCTATTTAAATCCTCAAGAGCGTTCTCTATGATGTGAGGAGATCGCTCAATCTCTAAAAGAAAAAAATAATGAAATGAGTAGCTCTACATATAGGCCTAGGCTTACACAACAGCAGTCTCTCTCTCTCTCTCTCTCTCTCTCTCTCTCTCTCTCATCATAACATTGCATTCGTTCCTTTATTGTTCCCCACGTTTTTCGTTGGACATTGCTCAAATTTAACTCTTGATTTCATTATGGAAGATCGCGTTTACGATTACGCAAGCATTCCGTTCACTGTGGTGTCATAAATTCATTTGTGTAAAAGTTAAGTATACCTTAGTTTTACCAGACCACTGAGCTGATTAACAGCTCTCCTAGAACTGGCCCGAAGGATTAGACTTATTTAACGTGGCTAAGAACCAATCAGTTACTTAGCAACGGCACCTACAGCTTATTGTGGAATCCGAACCACATTATAGAGAGAAATGAATTTCTATCACCAGAAATAAATTCCTCTAACTCTTCATCAGCCGGCTGGGGAATTGAACCCCGGCCCATCGAGTGATAGTCCGCAGCTCTACCGACTCACCCAACACAGAGCTTCATTTGTGTAAGGTTACTTGGTAGGTTATGTCGAAAAATGTTTATTTTGCTCAGAACTGTCGCTGCAAATTACAACTTGAACGAATACTGTAAAGCTTACTACTGCATTTAAGTATCAATGATTTCAGAATCGTAGAATATGACTGAAAGTTAGAGGTCAAGCAAAAAACACAATAAGACTGAAGCTCCTCCCTTTTCTAAAGTTGCCAGATGTCGCATTATTGAGCACTATATGTCCGAAGATTTTAAAAAACTGTATCCTAACTTTCCTTGCCGAGTGTACAGTACCTTCGTCTATTCTATTCACTCACACACACACACACACACACACACATATATATATATATATATATATATATATATATATATATATATATATATATATATATATATATGTATGTATATATATATATATATATATATATATATATATATATATATATATATATATATATATATATATATATATATATATATTCAGTTGTTTACAGATTCATTATCTGATGTGCCAGTACTAAATCTATATTAAATAGTTTTATAACACTGTTTAACAATAATTTATAAAGATCATATTTTATTACAAATTATAGGAGAAAAGCAACATGTATTTATTACGTATTATAGGATATACAGGAAACTAATTCTCCAAATCATTTATCGGATAAAACAGCACCATAAATTTCCATAACCTTTATGTTTCTGAACTTTAATCGATGTGGAAAATTACATTTTATAATAATGAACGTCATATCATGAAAAGGCTGAATGTTTCCATTATGTAATAAAATGAAAGAAGAGCCCGA
>NC_089784.1:42466644-42501644 GCF_040412425.1 Macrobrachium rosenbergii
AAAGCGACCGCTGCCCTTGTACGCTTCCTACTTCGACCGTACGAAGTGGTAAATGATAGAAGGCTTTCATGTCCGCTATAACCTTAATCTCTGAGAATAAACTTGTTAAAGGATTTGACAAATGCTAAACCTCCACATTTGAAAACAGACGAAAGAGAAAAAAAACTGTAAATAACTGCTTAACCCCAACGAAGACAAAACAAAAAAAATTGTAATCACCCCACTTAAAAAAAAAAAAACACTAAACATCAAGTTGTTCTTTTAATCTTAGATATGTGTGTTCATTTCGTCGCTCCCATTTCTTTATTTAAAACGATAAACCTAAATCCCCTTTTCTCTCCTATAACACGAAGTGGCCCTTCAAACTTGGGACCAGACTTATAATTTAATTCATTTCTGACATTTATTTTAAAAAACTCTTTATCCCAATTGCAACTCTAGCGCTGTCTCATTTCGTATTACTTCTCGCGACCATCTCGTGTCTTCAACTCAGGATTACTTCTAAGGTGTCCATGTCTTTCTTTAGCTGTAGCAATTTTTAACTGTTCCAGGGTGCCTCCTCTTTCACCAATCAACCTGGAGAAGATTTCCTCAAGCTATAAACTGTATAACTGTGGCACTGCATCTTTTTTTATGTAACATAATCAGTACTGCCAGTATACGTCATTAATCATTAAGAGATTATCTCAGAGTATAATCTGGGTGTTTGTGGCACCTTTGCTTTGTCAATTAACGTAAACAAGGTGCCAAGGGCCCAGTGCTTAGAGCTTCTCTGTGTTGTGTTACTCTTCTGATTTTATGTAAATACATGTAATTGATTAAGATCTAGAATTTCTCTACTGAGTCCTATCTCATATTGAGATTTCTTTAAAATTATCACTTCCTCGTTTTTGTTTGTTGATCCCCAGTCAGAATCAGCGATGCCAAGGTAAGAGTAATAGATCAATAAACATTCATTAAATATATATGTGTATATATATAGGAACCTCCTAACAAACAACAGAAAGGAAGACAGGTAGCAAGAGACACGCCTGCCGTTTTCCTGGTAAGTCATGTGACAAATTCTGTATTGGCTAAACCGAACTGTATGAAAAAACAATTATGGTCAGTATAACACTGCAAATTTCGTTCATGTTAAAGAAACATGTGTTTATATCAGTTGAGCCAAATATTAACGTTAGGAGGTACAAAGCGACATGCTTCTAATTTTCTGTTCATAATAAATCATTCGTGAGATCTTCTGGCCTTTCAAAAATAAAATTTGGGTGGACTGACGGCTGACCTTTACTGTACATATGAACAAGTGGCGCAACCAGTCTTTTCAATATTGCTTCCCCTCCTTATTATCTGCTAGCTCCCCTTTTTTTCGTTTTTGTGTTTTACATTGAATATACAGTATATTGTAAATCGCGATGATGAAAGAAAAAAGGCCAAAAACTAAATGGGTTGTATTTTCATCCTTTTACTATGTGCATATGATTATATATATATATATATATATATATATATATATATATATATATATATATATATATATATATATATATATATATATATATATATATATATATATATATATATATATATATATATATATATATATATATATATATTATATATATATATATATATAATATATATATATATATATATATATATATATATATATAATCATATGCACATAGTAAAAGGATGAAAATACAACCCATTTAGCTTTTGGCCTTTTTCATCATCGCGATTTACAATATACTGTATATTCAATGTAAAACACAAAAACGAAAAAAAGGGGAGCTAGCAGATAATAAGGAGGGGAAGCAATATTGGAAAAGACTGGTTGCGCCACTTGTTCATATGTACAGTAAAGGTCAGCCGTCAGTCCACCCAAATTTTATTTTTGAAAGGCCAGAAGATCTCACGAATGATTTATTATGAACAGAAAATTAGAAGCATGTCGCTTTGTACCTCCTAACGTTAATATTTGGCTCAACTGATATAAACACATGTTTCTTTAACATGAACGAAATTTGCAGTGTTATACTGACCATAATTGTTTTTTCATACAGTTCGGTTTAGCCAA
The DNA here is from genome assembly GCF_040412425.1 of Macrobrachium rosenbergii. NCBI lineage: Eukaryota > Metazoa > Arthropoda > Malacostraca > Decapoda > Palaemonidae > Macrobrachium > Macrobrachium rosenbergii. The sequence goes on from NC_089784.1 coordinate 42,468,722, forward strand.
TACAGAATTTGTCACATGACTTACCAGGAAAACGGCAGGCGTGTCTCTTGCTACCTGTCTTCCTTTCTGTTGTTTGTTAGGAGGTTCCTTTTAATTTCTCTGTTTCACCCAGAGGCAGTCATTCAGAAGCAAACCTTGAATTTTCTTTATCCTTGTGGTCTCGCGCATGGAGAGCTCGCATGTAACTCTGATTTATAAGGCATAAATGGACCCCACACGAATTCTCTAATCTCTCTTTGATCCCCATCCCAAACTGGAATATGGATGCCAAACGCCTTCTCTAGTTCTGTTTGTAATATCTATCCCAAATTGGAATATGGATACCAGATGCCTCCTCCAATTCTGTTTGTGATCTCTATCCCGAACTGGAATATAGATACCAGATGCCTTCTCCCATCTCTTTCTGATCTCTAATTGGAATATGTCATCACATAATAGGTAGACACCAGCGATTTATTTGTCAGTGTTATGACGAACACGCTATTCCAAAATCAATTACAACATTAACTTTGTTAGAAATGGTAGATCGACATTCCGATAGTGCTCCAAGAGACATTTTAGAAAATATTGACAATACAATAATAACGTTGATTCAAGGATGTCCTGTACCGCCAACACCAATCAGGATTGTTTTTATTTTGTCCAGTAAATGCTTCGTCAAAAATTAATTTGTGCTTAATGTTATAGGTTCAATTTCGCACTGTCTTCTTAATAAGTGCATTGCTTGGAAATGAGTAAAATTATGGAATTTAGACATATATAGTGATATTTCTAGTAAAGATGTGAACAAAATCGTGAGAATTGTCTACACCATCGTACTAAAGACCAGGCAATACAAATTTCCCATAAAGACTCTCGCTGACTAAAAAATTAAGTAAAAAGTGATAACATTCACATTATGAATGCTGACAAATCTGGTATTCTGGTTAGCTTGAATAAAAATGAGTACGTGGAAAAATGAACAATGTGTTGAACGCTGACAATGCATGCAAAGAATTAAATCAAAACTTCAAAAATACTGTGAATAGTAATTAAACAAGAAAGGTGAGAGAATTAATAAAAGGAAATTAAATTTCAGGGAAAAGTCTTGTGTGACTAAGTCAGCTTTACATTTATATCCGTAATAAAAAAAAAAAAATCCCGTAAGACAAATTTCCCTGCCTGGCAATAAATAGCTTCGTTGATATTATTCATCAAATTATGGAAACCATTTAAGCTTCTAATAAAAGAGCAATGTCGATTTAGTTAAACAATGTATCAACCAATAGCTATTGCCGGCTTATTATGGGTTTTCATGCACAGTGGTATCATTTACTAAATTATCTATTGATGATTTGCTCGAATTTTTTATGTGATACTCTGTATACAATTCATTAAGAACACCTTACAAGAATTAATCAGTCTGGGAGTAAAAGGTTTTACATTTCAATTAATGGGAAATAGTACCTTCATAATTTTGAAATGACCATATAAAACCCCTGTCTTCCGTATTAGGTAACCTGTACATTGAATGCTGAGCGATATGATATCATACCAAGAAATGTAAACCAGTTGTTTGGCACATTATATTAACTGGCGCAACGATAAAATTTACTGGGGAGAAGGGAAATAACTGATGAAATAAGTTTTTGCACTGGGTTTAAATTCAGTTCATTTCGAAAACCTATGAACATTTCCTCATTTGTGCATTTTTAATCAGGCCACAGCAGTAAATGAAAGAAATTAATATTCACTTTCAAATTTCAAAATAGTCTAATATTGGATGTTGAAGTTAACTTCTCTAACTGCTCAGTTACTCCAGACATAAAGCATCAAACCGTCATGGAAACCCAAAAACCATCTAAGGGAATTTTCACAAACTGAGAAATCTTGAGGTGCTGCATTCACAACTTCAAAAATGACTTTCATATGTAATAGCAGAAAACATATACCATGAAAACTTACTTATACTGTCATATGGTAATAATTCTATAGCTGTTCTTAATATCATTAAAAACCTTTAAAAAAAATTTTCATTTATGAATATTTCAATAAAAAATACTTCTAAATAACTCCTCTGCCTCTACCCACGGATGTGTATATTGAATCCTGTACAAATCCTGTGACAAATTCTACTCTGGTCAAACTGAAAAATAATTGAAAAGAGAATTGAACAGCATAAAAAAGTGTTATATATTCAAATGACATCTAAAGAATTTTTGTTGATGATAGGCGAAGCAATCATCCAGTCAGGCACCTATAAACTTTTATACTCTAATATGCCTTAAAATTATATAATCACATCAAGTATTACAAGAAAAACTTTGGATTAAACATTTGTATATAAGCCTAAGAAAACCACATACTTTATCTTAAAATCATCCTCATCATTGAAGTGCCTCCTTTCACTACCAAAAATCTCCACTTATATCCAGCCTCCCGCCTCTTATTTCTCTTCCAATGTAGGTCTGGTCTTCTAACTCTTCTGATGCTCTCAGAAGCCCAGCCGGCACTATCATGTACAGGGTGGTAAGAAGGACAAATGCAAGCCATCTCCATCTCTTCTTCATCATTATCTCATCTACATATGGAACCTCACTAATTTCCTTTTGGTATTATCATCTCCTGCTCTATCCCGACACTTGACTCCTAACAACTGAATTCTTTTAGATAATTATAGTTTCAGTGGCATGATATGATCTTGTTGGCGTGTATAATCTTAATCTCCCTTGTCATTTGTCTAATTTCCATTTCTTTTTCAGCCTTCCCATTGTTTGAGTTGCCTCCTTAATTCTCTCACTAAATTCCAACTAAAGAGAACCTGTACTATATATTGTTTGTTCTAAATATGCGAAAGACTCACTTTGTGAATCCTTTCTCCATCTGGTGTTGTCATTTCATCCCTTTGTGCATACTCTGTTCCCGTTATTCCTGTTCTTATATTTCTCCTTGAGTCCCACCTCTTTAGACATATGTAAAGTTGTATATTACTAATGCATAATTGTTTAAAAGTTATTTTTATTAGAATATGAAAGATATGCTTATAACTAATGACTGAAAAACATGATAGACTTTTTCTTGCAAAGTTGAAAGAATTATGGTCACCCAAACCTAAAGGAATCTCAGGACGCTGTCATTTCTTACGTTTGTTACATGTTCTGTCCTTGTGACAAAGAAAGAACATATGAGAACACATATGTAAAATATTTTGCCACTTACCATATTTATATATCTTTTAAAATACAGAACTTTTTATATACAATATATTTTATGATCATGTTCCAGCAACCTCTGTATCATCTTTAGTATAAACTATGTTGTTAAACTGATCTTTTATGACAATTGTGAAAAACTATAACTGGTTACCAGGGTGAGTGGAGTTTGTGTGAAATAGCGCGAATGAGACACTGGCGAAGGGACTTCATGGGGGGTCGCTGCCTGAACAAGGGCCCCCATTTTGCACTTTTGTAGTAAACCACAAAATGGACAAGTTGGGTCTCACTTGATATACGACCACTACATATATGCATCATCCAAGGAGTAACCTTTGCAAATTGCATTGTTTTGTTGATCACAACAGTGTAATCTGTACATAGTTTCTGTTGTTACTCCAATCTAAAGCTCCTTTTTTATCTCCAGCTACTTCTGTTTGGTATAAAATGCACGAAAATGGCAAACAACAAAGGTGACAACATTCCAGGCTAGCATACTGAGGTTTTCTGCAATGTCACTAAAAGAATATATAAAAAGTGCATATTGTAAATATCGCAATTTGCCTCTTTACAAAGGCTAGAGAACAAAACTATAAACTGGTCAATTTGGGAGTATGCGTCTGTGTGTCTTACAAAACTTGAAAACTTGAATTGGAGGGACTGGTCTAAAATAATAACAAGTAACATACCAATATTTTTTCATGTTTATTATTCCTTCATGTACTCTATCACGTTACTGTATTAAAATGAGGTAGCAAGTAAGAGACAAGTTCAAGATATTCTAATTTATTGACAAAATCTCTGACAGGTCAAGAACTCTTGCGAGTGGAAAAGTAGAATTTGACCTAAGAGGAAAACAGAGGGACATCTATATACAATCAGATGTGTTTTCTCACACCTGAGGAATGGTTAACAATTCTATATAAAAATTAGGAAGAGGTTTCAAAACATATGGTTAAAAAAGCTTGCAATGTCTTACATACATTAGTAATTACAGTTCTGATAAGGGCAAAGTATCTTCTGAAATATACATAAAAAATCGCTTGAATCAGGAGGGCTGGATCTGTTTTCTGAGAGTCTTGGTGCGTCATGTAGATTTTTGTTTTGAAGCGAGGATGGCCTGAGGGTCCTGACGACAGCTCTGCACCACAGAGTACTCCCACTTCAAAAGTAAGCCAATGGGAATGGGTCGTAGTCTGGGATATAGGCTGGTTTTAATCTGTCAGTGGAGACCCAGGTCATTTTCCCATCCACCGTCACGTGGTCCCTAGTAGGGAGGAGAGAGGGGGGCTTGTATGTGTCCATTCTTATGAACGCATATTTTGCTATTTTAAGGTCTTCGGGGACTTATTCTTTTCTTGTTATGCTGCATGTTGTATTCACCAGCTCAATGTTTCCCAACGCTCTACAGATGTCGGAAAGAGTCATGGGCTCTTTTCGTGTCCCGTGTCTTGAAAAATGTCTGCTGGTATTATTGTCAATGCTTGGCTGTAGATTGCTTCTGCCAGCGATGCGTTGAATGTTGTGTGTAGGGCTGCTCTTAATCCCAGCAAGACCCACAGTAATTCCTTTCTCCAACTTCTGCCCTGACATCTGGTGGTGAGTGGTGATTTGAGGGAGTGGTGCAGCCATTCCACCGCGCCATTTGCTTCTGGGTTGTATGCTGTTGTGTGAATGAGTTTTTTCGTGAGGCTGGCAACGATAGGGCTTCATAAGGTTGAGGTGAAGTTAGCTCCTCTGTCGCTTGTTATGTACTGCAGTGCTCTGTGCCTGCTGACCCAAAATAACAAGTGCTTTCGCACAACTCTCTGCTGTCTGCTGCCTTACTGGTATTGCTTCTGGCCATTTGGTGTTCCTGTCAGTGATTGTGAAGAGATACCTTTACCTATCAGAGGGGGGTAGGGATCCCACAATGTCAACGTGGATGTGGGCCAGTCGTCACTTTGTTATCTGGAATTTTCCTATCCCCGTCTCTGTGTGCCTCGTTATTTTGTATGTTTGGCATGGGAGGCATTCTCTTGCCACTTTTTGATGTCCGCTTTCATTCTCCATCTGATGTACCGCTCCGAGAAGGTTTGGGCGGTGGATCTGCCGGATGGGTGGGACAGGTTGTGAGCAAGGTTGAAGGCTTTCTTTCTCAACCCTAACAATAGGTATGGGCAATGGCATCCAGTACTCATCTCGCAGGCGATAGTCATTTCTCCAGCACTGATGGACAGGTCGCTCCACATAAGGGCGGGGTTCTCCCACCAAAGTCACTGAAGGTCCAAGTCATCCTTCTGAACCAATGCTATTTCAGGATATATCCCAATCTGGATGGTATTGATGGAGTTTCAGGGAAGGGTGACTGCCACATTGTTGGAAGAGCCCTTTAAGTGTCTGATGGTGCAAGAATGCTCTGCTACTGACGACAGGTGATGTTGCTGTCTTGCTGACCACCCGTCCCCGCTTCTGGTGAAGGTGTGTATCAACGGTTGGTGGTTCGTCTGTACCACGAATTGTCATCCTTCTAGCATGTGTCAGAAATGGTGGATGACTCTGTGGATTGCCAGTAACTCTTGGTCGAATGTGCAGTACTTTTGTTCCACTGGCGATAATTTCTTGTTGAAGAATGCCAACAGGCAATGACCATCTTATGTGTCTTGTTCAAATACTGTGCCCATCACTGTGCTACTTGCATCCATCATTAGGGTGAGGGACCTATGGGGTAAAGGAATGATTAGTGTGGCAGCAGAGGTGATTGCCTTTTTAGCTAGTGAAGGCTTTGTCTTGTTTTTCATACCAACATAGTTTTTTAGGTTTTCTTTTTAAACACTCATATTGGGGCCATTATTTTAACAAGGGTAGGTATGAAACGGTGGTAATAGTTAATCATTCCCATGAATTCTTGGACTGCTTTGATTGTTGTTGATTTTGGGAAGTTGGTGATTGCTTGGACCTTTGTCAGGAGGGGCCCGACACCGTCGGGGCTTATTTGGTGGCCCAGGAATTCCATTACTGGTTTTGCCTATTTGCATTTGTCTTTTCATACTAGCTTACTTGGTGGCCCAGGAATTCCATTTCTGGTTTTGCCCATTTGCATTTGTCTTTTCAGACTATAAGTCCAATTTCTTTAAGCATTTGTAGTACCTGCCTGACATCTCTCATGTGTTGTTTGATGTTGGTGCTGAATATCCGCATATCACTGACGTGTACAACGCAGAAGGGTAGGTTGCCCAGATTTTGTCCATCAGATGTTGGAAAGTCGCACCTGAGTTCCGAAGGTCAAAGCAGCTGTATTTGAAGGTGTATGTGATGAAGGGGGTGAAAATGGCCATTTTTCTGTTCTTTTTGTGACCAGGACTTGGAAGTAACCCTTCAACAGGTCGATCTTCGTAAATAATTTAGCGCCCTCCATCTGGCTGGTTATGTCAGCAATGTTTGGCAGTGGGTACCTGTCAGGTATTGTCCTGATGATGAGTCTCTGGTAGTTGCTGCAGGGTCGCCATGTGCCATCAGGTTATGTATGGTACCATGTGCTGGGGAGATGCCCAGAGGCTGGAGGCTTTTTGGCATATTCCTGTTTGTTCCATGTCCTGGAAGGCTTGTTTGGCGTGGGCGAGTTTTTCTGGGGCCAAACATCTGAAGCGGGCGTGGACTGGGGGATCTTTGGTGACTATGTGGTGCTGGACATGGTGCTTTCAGCGTTTGGTCAGGTCGTGCTGCAGGTCATCTTTAAATACCTCCGGGAAGGAGGTGACTTATCTCTGGTGCTGGAACTAGTGTGACTGGAGCTACTGGGGTAGGATGTTTGATCAGCTGCTGCTTCACTACTTCTACCAGCATGTTGTGGGCTAAACGTTTGCTCCTAACAGTGCGAGTGTTACATCTGCTATGACGAACATCCAGTTGTAATGCTTCCCATTGATTGGTCCTTTTCCTGTATATTTTCGTATGGGCTCTGCTGGCAGTGGATGCCTTTACGGTGCTGGGGGTTGGATTGAGGCATTCATCTGGGTTGGCTGGCACAAATGATTTGAATGCATCGGTGTCGACCAGGAACTCTGTATTTGATGTTTTGTCCATGATGAAAAAACGTGTCACGTCTTTTTGCCTGTACCTGGAAGAAAGACAGCAGAAAGCAGGCATGGTGTCTCTTATGAGGCAACTAGTCTGCCCACCACTGACGTTTATTTTGTTGGGTCGCTGCTGTGACACTTTTTCATGTTTTTTTGACATGCGGCAATCATTTTCACATTTTCGGGCTTTCCTCCTGAACCTCTAGTGGTAGAAACAAATGTCCTTGGGATGTTCTTCTGTTTTGGACTTGTATTTTGATTTACTTCTCCACCTGGAGTTATGGTATTGGTTTATGGGGGTGGCGGGGCCCTCTGGATCGCTGTCCGTCTCCGTGTCGGTCTGCTACTGTGGCTGTGGGGTGGCTGATGCTACGGGTGGTTGTGTAGTCTCTGTAAACTTGTGGGCTAAGTGGATGGCGTCGATTGTCTTCAGGAAATCGTTGAGGTCCATGACTGATGCATTGGGGATGGCCGCAACTGTTTGGTGGGGTAATTTTGTAAGTAGGACCTCTCTCACAAGGTCCAACATAGTTTCTGGGTGGCCGTCTGTGGAGGGGATCGTAATCAATTGCCATAGTTGCTTGTAGACGTGCAATGTCTGCTGGTATCCTATTGTTGCCCCTACATTGCCTAGGAATTTCTCCAGCCTCCTCTGCAGAGGCTAGAGAAATTTCTTTCCAACATAATGGGAAAATGGGTGGGCTTAGTATCTGAAGGACATTTAAAACATAACATGAACCTTGTAGATGAATTGTCTAAAATCAATGTAAAAGATTGTAAATTTGCAAGTTTGGATGTAACTTCCCTGTTCACCAACTTACCAGTCAAGACAACGTTGGAAGTAATAAAAATGAATATGAAGGCAGGGGTTTATACATGCAACCTAGATCATGATGTTTTGATGAAATTGTTGTCAGCGGCCCTCAGCGTTAATGTGTTCAAGTGGGGCGAAAACCATTATATGTCATATATAAAATAATGGCGTGGCCATGGGTTCGAGTCTTTTGCCAATCCTAGCTAACATCTTTATGGAATGGTTTGAAATGGAAGAGGTGGGCAGAGTAAATAACGGGAATTTCAATATCGTAAAATGGGAAAGATACGTGGATGACATCTTGATTATTTATAAGGGAGAAAGGGAACAACTACACAAGTTCTAGAAAACATAGATAAACTAAATGAACAAATCAAGTTCACAACAGAAGAAGAGAAGGAGAGAGAAATTCCTTTCTTGGATATACTGGTAAAGAGGGAAGGGGAAAATTTAAAAGGTATACAGGAAGAGGACAAACACCAATTCATACATACATATGGTCTCCAGTCACAGGAAAGAAATAAAATGGAAGTAATGACAGGGTTGGCCATTACGGCTTATAGGATTTGCAGTCCCGAATTCTTAGATGAAGAGCTGGAATACCTGAGGGAGAGTTTTAGGAGATCAGGATACCCTAAGTATTAGTGGGAGTAGGCAAACATCAAGGCAAGAAAAACTATTTTGGGTAGATAGAAAAAATGGAAAGGGAACATTTGGTAGGGAAGAAAATAATTACAGTCCCGGACAACAACTGTATCACACCCATCAACAGGAAGCTAGATAATTTCAAATTGATAGGCAGCTACAAAAACACCATTAGGAATAAAATAGTTAGAAACAAAAAGTCGGTAGAGGGGGAGAGACAAGAGGGGGAGTGTATATGGCAGCATGTCTAGACTGTGAAGGTGGGTACTATAGCGAAACTGGCAAACAACACATGCAGAACATAAGACACTATAATCAGATGTCGTCAGTTGCCAAACATCGTTGGGAAAATGACCATAAAATAGACTGGGGAAAATATGAGTTTTCTGTACAGGAACACCAACAAAACAGCCAGACTTGTTGTAGAGAATGCCTTCATAACATGCGCTAACAACACAATGGCAGGGAACACCGGAAACGGGTTTGAAGACAGCATATCAAGAAGAATTGTACACTCCACATTAGCAGGGAAACAAAAGGAAAACACAAGAGGACGCAAGGGACATGAGCACCTGGATGAAGATGAGGGCAGAGAAAGACCAAGGTCGCGAGGGGGGGTTGTCACACATGAGGAGGAAGGCAATTATAGGACTAAAGTACCCAGCACACAGATATAAATACAGCTGGATTCGCGTCTGGTCTGGTCATTGTACAGATACATGATAATGAGGAATGTTTGTCCTAAAAGCTTGTAACTTTTTCTGAATAAATATCTCCACTAGATACTATCCAGTTTGAATGAGGTCCTGTTAGTAATTCTACTGATGCACAGAACAACTGTGTATGTGATAAAGTTAATATATATATATATATATATATATATATATATATATATATATATATATATATATATATATAATTCTAAGATGTGGTGGTTACTGGTAACTCGAACAATAGAAGACGGTTGAAGGAGGAAGTACATCTCAGAATGATGATCCATAAAATACATCTATTGCAACGTTTCAAAACACAAAGGTTTCATTTTCAAGCTATAAAGATAAAAACAATAAAATTAACATTAAAAGCCTAAAATACAAACACACGACATAATACATTATATATAGCAAAATTAAAAACCAGTTGTAGCAGGACCAACAATCAAGAAAGGAAGGAAGGACGTTAAGTCAGAAGGAACAAACCAGAGACGACAAAAGGCAACAGCTCACCTAAGGTATAGAGTTTGTCGGGGAAGACTGCTAAGTGTTCAATTGGGGAACAAGTTGTTTAATAAACAAGGACTCCTGGATTGTCAATAGTTTGACATTCGGTGCCCGTCCCAATATTTCAAAATCTTTGTATTGTATGTTATGTTTGCAGTTATTGGCGTGTTATCTGATGTTGGAAAATTCAGGATTAGCAAGTTTGCTACCAGTTCGATAGCTAACGCCCTTATGGCAATCAATTCTGACCCTGAGTAACCTCTGTGTGGATCCCACGCCGGTCCCTAGATTATATCTAGGGCAACTGAACTTGTACACAACACATGAGGTCATCAAAGGGTCAAGTTTATCTTTGAATTTAAACAAACTACCCAAAGTAAGTGGATTTGTCGGGATGATATTAAATCTAATAGGTGGTATATAATTAAATATGAATTTTCTTGGGGCATCATAGAAATTTTGGTCATGGATCAAAGGTACATTTGCATAAAACGGAAGTCTAAGCACATTAGGTAAGGAGACTTTTGGAATAAAAACGTTATTAAGAAGTTTAAGACCATACCTGTGAAAAAGTGTGGTGGAAAATAATTACTTGTAAAATATTGATGTAAGAAGCGGATTTCTTCGTGAAAAAAACTCCCAACTAGATGTCAGTGAGAAGGCACGATGAAGTAATGTAGATAAAGTTTAATTTAAAGCCGTAAAAACAATGACTATAAAAACTTGAACCTAGTCCTGTAAAAGTTCTTTTCCTGTAAACTGAAGTGTTAAAATGATCATATTGTCGTAAGAATAAAACATCTAAGAAAGGTAGTTTATTATCACTTTCACACTGCATAGTAAATTTTATATTTGGGTGTAACCTATTAATAAAATCAAGAAACCTTTCAGCGTCATACTTGGATTTAAAAAGAGCAAAGGTATCGTCAACGTACCTTTTATAGAACAGCGGAGGGTAACTCAAGGGACAGGTGTCTAAAAAGTGCTCTTCCAAGGAGCACATAAAAATGCCTGCAAATATGGGCCCTAATGGAGAACCCATAGTCATACCATCTACTTGAGAGTAACAATTGTTATTAAAAATGAAGGCAGTGTCCTGCACTGCCAGTTGCAATAGTTTCATAAAATCAGACTTATTAAAATTATTAAAAAGAGTCAGTTTAAGGAAAGAGTTTGTTGACAATAATTTCAATTATATAATATATATATATATATTATATATATATATATATATATATATATATATATATATATATATATATATATATGCATTTTTTTTTTTTTTGAGCCCTTATAGTCGAAGAGAAGCCCTTATGGGACCAACTAATTGCTTTTAGGACTTCCGGGATGATCGATAAATGTTGTCCAGACTTGTTCGAACTGATTTCCTTCTTGCCTTTCACTGAGAAAGCCCCACCGACTTTCATACATATTATAAATGAGCTTGAGGTGTTGGGGGCTACGTACTTTGGGTCCTTCGGCAGAATTGTTGTTGATCAAGTTTTCATGCCAGTCTTTGCCAGTTTCGTTGCAATTATTCACTCTGTTGCAGTAAGTGCCTAAGTATTTTGCAGGTTAACTGATCCAGGATCAGTGATCCTATACCAAAATGCACCTCTGTGGTCAACGAAATCTGCATAACTAGCAGTATACTGTGTCTCCTAGTGAAGATCTTCAGGTACTGTACATAATAACGCCATACACAGTAGTTACGAGTATTTCACTGATATATATATATATATATATATATATATATATATATATATATATATATATATATATATATATATATATATATGTATATGTATATATATGTATATATATATATATATATATATATATATATATATATATATATATATATATATATATATATATATATATATATGAGATGAAATTGCTGTAAAAACCAAATGTAAAAATACATAATCATTTACCCGTAATTCCCCTTCATAAGAAATACACTAAATATCTAAAAGTAATAAAAGAATAAGTAACGAATACAAATTCAATAACAAAAAATTTTAAACTATAAAAAATGTATGAAGGGGACTGTCAAAAACAATTTCAAATGTTCTAAAACGGATACAGTATCAATTTCGCTTTATAAAAATGTTGAGATATTTCATAAGAATGTCCTGAGAAAATAAATAAAGCTCAAGAGAACACTGACCACCTGACAAAATAAAATCTTTCAGGGGAGAGAGAAAAAAAAAAATATAGATGCCGGTATAATACTCAAGAACATTTTAACTGAGAATCTGAGAAATTTCCTGTAATCCCCAAGCCATTGTCAAGGACAGATTCTGTAATTGACAATGGCTCTAAGAAAAACCTTAGACGTCGACGGAATTTCTCTCTCTACCAGAATTTTTCCCAGGGAGATAAAGTGACTCCTTAACTATCAGTGTCTGCGATTCAAATCACAATACTGTAGATTGGAAAAGGGAACAATTACACCTTACGGGTGTTACGAAAGAATAACGGAAAAGAAAGGAGACGTAATATAGTCGAGTATGAGATGACCCTAAGAGGAAAACTGTTACTGCGTAACCTGCATCAGGAAAAACATATACCGAGCGCTGCTATAAAAATGAACAAATAAGATCAAGCAAAGAAAAGGGTACTCATTTTAGATTTGAAAATTTCAGAAATTTTAGAACGAATAAAACTTCATTAATAGGCAAACACGAAACTATAAATAACTGTCGCTTATAATGTAATAATTACAAGAGTTAATGATAATTTATTATTATTATTATTATAACAATTTTATATGAGGTATATCCCTCCTTTTGATACCTACTACTCTGATATTCTGTGCAAACAATACAATGTTTAACTTTCTCCCTGAGCTAAAACCTAGAAGGGAAAGTTCGACACTTACTGGTGAATGAAAACCTGATTCACCATATAAACAATAGGCAGAAGGCCTGAACCTCCCAGTTACGAATTATACCTGTACCTCAAAAATTAGCTAGTCATGTGAGGAAATATTAAAATCATTTTGATATATTATTGTATTAGTTAATTATAAGGCCTCTGGAAATACTTCGGAATCTGAGGTCTCAATGATACCAGGTACACAGACTTGATTCCTGTCTGCTTTGAGGTCTTGTGAAAATTCTTTTTTAATTTAACTTAATTGCAATTGCACATCTCTCAATCCCTTGACTGTATCACTGTACTAATTTTTGAGTCCTTGTCATCTGATAATTAAGCCTGATTATCCCATAAAATATTTCTGCTCCTGCCTATCACTGTGGGTGTACCATTATAAAATTTGGTATTTCCATTAACCTTGGCATAGTATGAGTTATCAAGGAAAATTCTGTGATTCAGGATTTGTTCCCCTCCTAAGCCTCATTTTTGTGGTGAGCCCTGTTACAAACAGGCCTTTGTGTGGAGGTTTTCCACTAGATCATTGCCAGTGTCAGTTGTAGTTCGTTGATTCCCAGTTAACTGGACCAAGACTGTCATGCAGCCAATTGTCTTGCACTGATTTGGGCAAGATGCATGGCCCTTCACATGACATCACGAGTCCCTCCATATGGGATCAAGATGCACTGGGATGGACAGAAGTACTATCCTTAAATTAGCTTAAGCGTTCTATAATGTCTCCAACTTGTAAAACAAGGTCTATAATTCTGTGTGTCCCATATGAATCAAACCTCCACAATTTGTCTCTCCCTCAAGAGTTTTACAATTTTGTCACCTACCTTTTGGTTCAGAATATCTCTCATTTTTATCCCCCTTTGACAGTCCTGAGTTCTGTGATTTCTGCATTCTATAACAAATCACATGCTTCTATGAATTTTTCTCACTTTCATGACAGTGGTCCTTCCACCTGCACTGTAGCTTCCTTCAACTGGTATTGGAATGGTGCAAACCAACATTATATCTCCCTCCCCTTTGATTTGGAATATAAGATGTTTAAAATAATAATCTTTAACATTCTTACGTTTTCCGTGTGTATGTATCTGAGGGTCACTCAGAATTTTTAGTAAGAAATACCTACAAACTTGTGCTGTCAATTGTACGAATTCCTGTAATGAATGGAGTCCGCTGAATTAGACTATTGGTAGACAGTTTAATTTTCTTTGAAATTAGTTTCTACCCAGTGATAGCCGAAATTCCTTATGTTACGGAGCTTTGGAGATAATTTAAATTATTTACATATTACTTACTATCGATTTCAGGGACCGCGAGTCATTGTTTTTCTCAAATATCTTTCAAACTAATTATTTGATCGAAATGGTGCTTTGATACAGTGTACAAGACACCTCCCGCTAATTTTTGGTAATACAGAGCATTGTCAAGTGGTGTCCTCTTGACTTTTAAAGGTAAAGTTGCACGAGTCAGCAGACCTAAACTACGCAATCGAACGTCCACCATCCTCCATGGACAGAAAAGAGGGGTGGAGATGGGGAGGCCAGGAAAGTAGGTTGAGGGAGGGATGAGAAGGGGAAGGGGAGGGAGGGATGAGATGGGGATAAAGGACGTTCAAATGCATAGTTTGGTGATGCTTTGCAACGCCATGTAAGTCAAGAGTAAACGCCTTAACTAAAACCATTTGGCAATGCATTATATTACCAACAATTAGCGGGAGGTGTCTTGTACACTGTGTCAAAGTATCATTTCGATCAAATAATCAGGTTGAAAGATATTTGAGAAAAACAATGACTCGAGGTCCCTGAAATGGATAGTAAATTCATTCAAGAGTCTCTATTCATTTTATAAAGGTGGGTACACACATGTGAACCGAACCTTGTATTGTAACCGATTCTTGTAACAAAAACGCAAGTGTGGACGGTTCCTCGAACCCGAACCCCGAACCCGCGAGGTTCGAGGCTCCGTTCGCCCTCCGTCCCGGCAATTGTCGGTTTTGGGCCCCGAATCAAAGGGAGGTCTCTTTGCACGTTACGCAGTGTGTGGACGGGACCTGTATTGCACGCGTATCAACAGAGGTTGCTGAACTTGTTGACACCGACTATGAACAAGGCCGTCCATACTGTAAGAGAGTCCCTTGTTTTGGTCAGTCTCATGCCCTTGGTGTAAGTACGTATATGTATACCATGGCTGATTGGCGTGAGGAAGAGGTCACTTCTTGGAATCTCATGTCAGCGAGTAATTCCCGACCACTGTATTCTACCCTTCTAGTATATAACCTTGATTGCCACATCTTTTTTATTTCGCTTCATCTTCGTTAAATAATGTATATATAAATACACGCGGCAGCTGCTACTTGCATGGTGACCATCGTCGGTAAACAACCGGGACAGAGACAGACTGATGATCGCAGTGGATTGCAATGAAGTTACGTGCTTAACGTGGTTACGGTGCGTCCTCAACATTTTGACACCTTGTAACCGTATATGCGTAACTCAGTTACACATACAAGGTTCGGCTCTCGTGTGTACCCACCTTAAGCTCTCACTCTGTTAGATTATTTTTGTGGTAAAGCATGGTCTGCCTGTGCTCATTAGGTTAGAAACAATTTGTGTGGGTCTTATTAGGATGAAGCATAATTTTGGCCCTACTAACTGCTACATCTTTTACAGAGCGCACAGCACATCATTGCCACCCATACCTAAAGATAAAGCTTCAATAATCATACTGCCATGAATGATGAGCTAACTCTGCAAACACTTATTTTACCCAAGGCACCTCCCTCCTTGCAAGGCAAGGGAGTAAATTATTTCACATATTCCTGATAGTTGCTCACAACATACTATTGCACATCACAGCATCACTCAAATATACGATTACTCCACACCAAAACATTACAGATTTCCTTAACTACCTTCATGAAAGAAGACAAAAATCATCCTTTCAATATAATATGTCTATGCATTTAAGCTGGTAAGATGGTCGCCAGTCAAATGGAAAAATTTATACACTCTCCCAGATTTCATTATCTTTAACTGAAACTATGACAAAAAGGAATCTCATTGACAAACAAGGATGTATGGTATAACACTCAGTGATACTAGTATAATCATTGATGCTGAACGTTATAATTCATTTGGGTGTGAGCAACAAAAAAACTGATGATGTCACTAATACAAAGTACTGGCAGTGAGTATGTCATTTTGAGTATATCGTGAACTTAGCAACAATAATGATGTACAGCTTCAGCTAAGCACACAGCACATTATTTGTAATCATATCTCAGTTTCTATTAAATACCTCAAGGATGACAAAGTATCAACCCTATATGAAAACTATCCAGTGCTGAGGCCCACTGACTAAGCCACCAGTAGAATGCTCTTACTTGGCCAGTTCTCAGAATCATCTGACACACTGGAACCCCTTGCAACCCTGAGGGTAGTCATCTGTCTCTCCTGTCCATTACCTTATTTAAAACCTTTGGGGTTGCTGTGACCCGTCGCCAAACAGGTAATTTGTTAAATTTCCTTTGTAATCTAATCTCGAGTGGTACATGCCTATGAGTATCAACTCTGAAAGAGTTCCAAACAGGTCAATTTGTATGGCACATACATACACTTTAACAACTCTTCCAGTCTGACTGAACAGTTTTGAGTGTTAATTACACAATCACAATCACGGTTATTACCTTATAGTTTTTAATTTTATCTCTTTTAGGTGGAAACATATTTCAAATTTCCAGGTAATGAATATTGTGAACTTGAATAAATATTCTTCGGAGAGAATTGGGAAAAAGAGCAAAAAATTAAAACTTTTAATGAGGATGAGAACTGCATGTACAATACATGGGAAAAGCATTAACAAGGCCAAATACTGCAACCATAAACATAAGAACCCATGTGCAAAGGTCTTATTACTAATATATAAACACTGAAAATGAAATTACAGTTACTAGTCGGCTAAGTTCCATGGATATTAATCATATTTATGTTAAATGCCAAGACAGGTAAATCAATTAGTTACAATCAATTAGGATGAATTTAGATGTAAAGAATGATAAAAGATGTTAACTGAATTTTAATAAATCACATGTGTTACTGCCTTGAAAGTTGTGGTTTGTGTGTAAGATGCCCATCTGGATGGCCAGTTGACATGCATTTTAAGTAAAATCACTCCACAGTGGTAGGGATCCTGAGCAAACTGCCGCCAAGTGTTGGAACCTACTTTGAGAGTTCGACGGATCGCAGACTACGTTGCACCCTAAGCTCCATGTGAAGACAGAGACGGATCTTGTTTTAATAAATGTCGATGATGAGGTTTATTTTGTTTCATCTCTCTCTCTCTCTCTCTCTCTCTCTCTCTCTCTCTCTCTCTCTCTCTCTCTCTCTCTCTCTGTCTTGCTATAAGTTAACCTTTTTGTGTACTCACAGATGTAGTAGTAGTAGTCGAATTTCTTTTTAGTTTGCTATTTCTTGTTATAACTAATCTCGGATATACGGAATGCGTTCTTCTTCGTTCGCATTACACTTGCAAGAGACGTTATGACAGATGTTAACTTTTTCTCTATGCCACAATCGCTTTAGCACTTCATTCACTATTATTCCCACGATGTAGCTACCTCCTCGTATGGATCTTCATTCCTGGTAATTCGACCTGGCAATTTACCTTAGTTCGTATGTACGACTATACTCGAATAACCAACGTCAGTCAAAAACAGGGTGACGCATCGATGCCAAACCAGCTTTCCTCGTTATCTGAATATGGCAATTAGAGACTTCCTTGTGATTCTCCTCAAGAACCGTCATTTGTGAAACATCAAATTTTGTTTGAAGGATATATAGCAATCAAAATATCGCTATAAATAGCAAATGAAGACATATGCTGTTTATTAAGACATGTGACAGGGCTGTTCTCACGTGTTGTCAGACCTGTGTCCCAGGGGATGGTGAGGAGGAAAACAATTATAGTTACGGGCAAATAACAGTGGGCAAACGTGTTTCATTAAAACACCTCTGTAATTTGCGGTCATGTAGTATGTAAAATATAGTAGTCAAGGTATACTTGTCTGTTCGTCACTGTACCTTGAGATAAGATGTCCGGGCTCTTGCAGTTATAGAGGCTGTTCAGTAGTCTCTTGTTCCTAGCACTGGTCTGTAGTCCTTTTCTTAGCTTAATCTGGATTGACTGGTGCCTGATAGTTATTCGTAATTCTTTAAAATTGGTTGTTCAGTGATAAAAGTTGGTAACTACTTGTTGAATTAACCAGCTTCAGTATTTTTCATTCATTTGGGTTCATTGACTTCCTAAAGGAAAGCTGGCTTCAGAATCACATTGTGCATTCCGCCTTTGGCTTCAATTGATCTTCAATGTTTTGTTGAAAGCCCTGTGTCTAAGACTCAATTTATCATTGCTGCTAACATAGTCTCACGGCTCGCCTGCATATATATATATATATATATATATATATATATATATATATATATATATATATATATATATATATATATATATACATATATATATATATATATATATATATATATATATATATATATGTGTGTGTGTGTGTGTGTGTGTGTGTGTGTGTGTGTGTATGTGCCTATGTATAAACTGTAATGTATCAGAATGACTAAATCTAGCTCAAACACTGACAAACTCACACAATCAACCAGGAACAACCTCTAACATACAAACCCTTATGGGAACATCAATAGTTACAGCCCATAAATGATTATAAAACTAGCGGAGCCAAAATCCGCTTCCACTATAAAAGAAGAATTAAAAGGTGAGATTACCCGGAACACAGATTCATGTTGCACGCTCCAAACACCCGTAATGAGATTAACCTCTTATGGAGGTAATCTTTTACGCACCACGCAATTAGAAGCACACATCACATATAATAATGAGATTACCTGTCTATTCAATAGAGAGGGAAGTATATATCTATTTCCACGTGGTAAGTTTTACAACAGAAATTTCGTCTGTGGATAAAATGTAAATCACCTTTGCCATATACTTAGGCGCGTCTTTTGTGAAAATATTGAAGGTCCGTGCAATAATCAAACCATTAAAATAAAAACAATGATAAGAATCGTCAGTTAAAAATCTGCGCATATCTAGCTCTCTCTGAATTCGAGGCGCAAGTGGTGAGCGTTTCGGCTCACCAATCGAGAAACCTCTTATTTCATTCTTGATCCGAACGAGCGGTCCCCGTAATCCAGATGACTGTTGACCTAAGCAGTGAATTAGATACCCAAGTGTTAGTCGACTGCCGTGGGTCGTACCTAGTAGGTTGGTGAGAAAGTGCGAAGAAATATAAAAAATCACTAGACGTGTATTAACTGATCCATCAAAATGAACAGCATCGAAACAAGGTTACCCTCCTCCACTGGGTTCAACCAAAAGATACTGATAAAATAATCCTCTGTCTTTCTATGGCCGTCAATTTGAATGAAGAACAATAACTACCCTTAAACACTGCAGACGTGACAAATTTGCTATCACACCAAGAGCAGTGTGTGTATACGCACACGCGCGCACACATATTATACATTTATTATATATATATGCATATATATGTATATAAATATACAGTATTTATATGAATTTCATCACATCACCGTGATTCATATGCAAGCATTAAGTCACAAATACCCTCTAATATCCTATTCACTCTACCTCGGAAAGAATATATTTTTTTATATATGTTACCCAAAGGGGATTTTTAGTTGATAATAAATTCGTCGTCCCGTGGGCTCGAACCATGGAAGACAAGAACTCAGGACTACAGTGACGTTCCGTGGTTCGAGCCCACGGGACGACGAACTTACCAACTAAAAAATTCCCCCTCGGGCAACATATATGAAAAAGTATACCATTCTCGAGGTAGACCGAATTGGATATTAGAGGACATTTGTAGCTTAATGCTTATATATATATATATATATATATATATATATATATATATATATATATATATATATATATATATATATATATATATATATATTTATATATATATATATATATATATATATATATTATATATACACACACACACACACACACACACAAGGGCAGGAGCAGGCGCTCAGGGCTGTAGGCAATTTGAAGTTCATGCAAGGGCATAATGTTTATATCCGTTTATTAAAAAGCCGAGGTTTCATATCGCTTGTTACATTTTCCAGACTGAAAAAGCGTATTAAAATAAGTAATGCTTGTGCACATAATGTACGGGGCCATACACAACACTTACTTATTAACACCATATTTACATCTAAAACAAAACAAAAGAGGGAAAAGACAAACGGCGAAAGACAGGAAGCACAGAACACCTACCCACAATGGTAGCACGAGGCAAACTGACAAGGAGGACGAAAAAAATGGAAAAGATACACAAGGTCAAAACAAATTATTATGCGATGAACAGCTGTGTTGATGATGACGGGTGGTTGAGAGTAGGAACAGTCAGTTTAATCATTATGGATCCGTGGGTGGTTAGTTCCTCCGTACTTTGTGCTCTTCCCACGATACCAAAGTCTTTAGTGTCTATGTGGTTGCTATAATTCCACATGTTCGATTGATCAGGATTTGATAGTAGGCTTCCCGTTCTATAACTGACCCCCTGATGAGAGGAAATACGGATCTTCAGCAGTCTCTTGGTACATCAGATGTAGGTGCCCAGATTACACCTGGGACAGGCATATTTATAAAAAAGAAAAAAAATTAATGTGAAGAGGGGGGCTAATCTCGTCCTTAGAATGGAATAGGGATCCAGTAGTTCAGAGGTTCATTTTTTTTGAATCTAGGCAATTCTCTATTAAATAGACTGATACATTTTTTCCTGAATCTATGATCGTGTAAGTAAGCAAAGTGATGTTTCCTCTGTAAGTTTCTTCTGTCTCAGCCTCAGTGAGGATTTTCGAAGGAGGTCTTAGGAGACCTGGACTCTAATCGAATCTTCAAATTTAAGCTGGCAAGCCTATGGTAGCTCCAAGAGTTCCACTGCTCGAGACCATTGCTGCAACCTCTTAACACAGCCCATAGGCGGGCTTCCCCACCTTGTTATGGTAACTCAGGGAGTCAGTAACGGGAATAAATGGGCTATCAGTACTAAATGCTGGACGAATGCAGATCAGAATGGCATTAATCCAGTGCCACTTCCAAATATTTGGATGCCTCATTGCCTCTGCGGGAGCGGGCTTCCTTCCTTCTCGTCAATTCCAAGTGAAGACTTTGCTGGTTACATTGTGGAGGGATTATAGCGGTTTATAAATAGATAAGAGAAAGCCCAAGGGTCAGACAAGGGCAGGACAATTCAGGAAAGCTCTTAAGCCAATTAGCTAGAGTATGTCTCTATCTCTCTCTCGGTTAACCTCATGCATGTGACCCTGGGCAGCTGTGGTTATAAACAGAAGTTTTTTTTAGGATGAGTTCTAGTAATGATTAATATATATATATATATATATATATATATATATATATATATATATATATATATATATATATAATATAATATTTGCATAATAATATATTTAATCTAATTTTGCATAATAATGAGAAAGTAACTCATCTTTACTTCCTTAGGAAAGAAATATTTCTTATAGGAAAGTAAAACATGAAAGGATGATGTAGATGCTTCCTCTGAACCTCTAACCTTCGTTAATATTTTTAGTATTTTCCTTTTGCCCTTTTCCAACCCTTTCTGAAAAAAAAGACATTCTCCCCTTCCCTTCTTTCTCCTCCTCTATTTCCTCTTCCTCCTCCTCTTCATAAGTCTTTGGAACTAGTGAAGACCATAATACATTCCTTAATTTCACCTCTGTTTTTACGGTCTTCACAACGACACCGGAAATGAAAACACGTCACCGAGTTCTGAGTTAAGTATACCTTAGTTTAACCAGACCACTGAGCTGATTAACAGCTCTCCTAGGGCTGGTCCGAAGGATTAGACTTATTTTACGTGGCTAAGAACCAACTGGTTACTCAGCAACGGGACCTACAGCTTATTGTGGAATCTGAACCACATTATAGCGAGAAATGAATTTCTATCTCCAGAAATAAATTCCTCTAACTCTTCATCAGCCGGCCGGAGACTCGAACTCGGGCCTAGCGAGTGCTAGTCCACAGCTCTACCGACTTGCCCAACGAAGAGCTTGTCACCGAGTTTTTTTTCATTTCTCTCTCTGGTAATATAGTGTATTGTCACATGATGTTAGTTAAGGTGTTTACTCTTGACTTTTAAAGGCAGTTGCTTGAGTCAGCAAGACTAATCTACGCAATCGACCGTCCGCTATCCCCCATAGACAGGAAGGGGGGTGGCGGAGACGGGGAGGCCAGCCAGGAAAGTGGGTTGAGGGAGGGATGAGGAAGGGAAGGGAGAGGGAGGGACGGGATGGGGATAAAGGACGTCCGAATGCATGGTTTGGCGATGCCTGGCAACACCATGTAAGTCAAACACCTTAAATTAAACCATTTGACAATGAACTGTTACCAGAAATCAGCGGGAGGTGCCTTTGTACACTGTGTCAAAGTACCATTTCGATAAAATAATTAGTTTGAAAGACATTTGAGAAAAACGATGACTCGCGGTCCCTGAAATGATAGTAGTTCGGTGGCGGATTACTGGTAAGTTTACTGTCGATCAGCAGAGCACTAGATTATAAGAGACGAAGAATTTTGAACGATAACAACAGCAAACACTTTACCGGTAGTTAGGGTTTAACTTGGTGATTGTTGAGAGTAAATTTAATATGTGAGAAGTAAAAGGAATGGCTCAGGAAAATATTCTTTCTCATGCAAATACAAAACAATTATATAAAACATATATATATATATATATATATATATATATATATATATATATATATATAAATATATATTATATATATGTGTGTGTATATATGCGTATATGTGCATGCATGTATGTATGTATGTATGCACACGCACGTCCAGATATGCTACAGGGAAAGTGAAACGTTGGGTATAAATCCAGAACAGATTCGCCTTCATTTTACTATGATATTTTCACGAGATATGAGACATTACGTTATCAGTGGCAGAGTGACAAAGGAAATGAACGTGCAGACAGTTCTGAAAAATATTCACATCCGATAAGTGGAAAACTATGCTGGGGAGCAGTCAATTTATTAGCGTATAAGAATAGTGCCTCATTTACAAATCTTTTTTACTTATATGTGTGGGCTTATGCCTTTGCTTTATTCCCAGTTTAAGTGTCTTCCTTAAATGCTACATGTTTTACATTTTTATTGTGAAATAATACACAATGAGTTTGCATCATAATATATATATCTATTTGTGTGTGTGTGTATGTATATATATATATATATATATATATATATATATATATATATATATATATATAGATAGATATATATATATATATATATATATATATATATATATATATATATATATATATATATATATATATATATATATATATATATATATACAGGGTGTTTCAAAAATTAGAAGCCACCCCTCTAAAGCATAAACTAAAATTGATATGGACAAAAACAAAAGTAATTCAGAACAGGTATTTATTTAAGTTTTTCTCTGAGTATTTAATATTTTATGTGGCCTCCATCTGCCTGTACCACAGCCTGCATTCTTGAAGGGTATGATTTCAGCAAATTGCAAAAAAGCTGAGACTCAAACTCCATTTCCTTGAGCACTTCAGTCACCTCTCTTCACAGGTCGTTGAGGCTTGGTATACCATCATAGTTCACTGTGCGTGCTTCAACACAATCCTTTTACCCTTAGTGGATGGACTGAGCTTCAGTGTGAAGTAAAACAGGTTTGGGGAGTTGGACGGATTGAGCTTCAGTGTGAAGCAGAATTACGCACCACTGTTATGGTAATAATGATTCGAAACAAAGGTGCCAATACTTCTATATGCTATAGATTCACTAATGGCAACTTTTATACAGACATGAGAGTTAGGCCAATATCAGTAATGCTTGTGACTTCAAGGGGGAAGGTACTGCATCTCTCTCTCTCACATGAGTCTTTTTGTAAATTTGCTTGTAAATATTCGAAGGGGTTGCTGTTGTTTTTTGTTTTTGTCTTTTACGATAGTATGTCGGTTGTAAATGCAATTTACAAAGAAAATTGCAAAGAAATATTAGAAAAAGCATGTAAAAGTAAAAAAAAAAAAAGTTACTGAATCTTCCTTCTCGTAAACTTACATGAATATTTTACAACAAATATGCAAAACATTTGTTGCTGCTTTTATTTTTTACCTGCTTTGATATTGTGTGAGCAGTAATAATAATTTTACAAAATCCAAAAAACTTATTTACTAGAAAAAACATATATAAGTTGGTAACATTGGTCTTGTAACATTGTAAATAGTCATTTTCAACTTCTCATGATTGTTTTTTTATTTATACTTGAATAAATGATGTGATTTATTTTTTTATTTTGCCGACCTCAAAGTTTCCCTGGTCTGGGGTTGTTGATAAATAGTAATTTTGTTTTCAACTTAACGTCAAGGAAGAAGGTAAATTCACTTGACGAGAAGAAAATTTTTTCGAAGCAGAATTTTTTGATTTATCACAGTGTGGATGTCTTTGATGTATTTCATTCTGACTTTTTTCCATTGATGTGATTTATTTTTGCTGAAAAAATTTTGGCGACCAAGAATCAAAATATTATGTTTCCCTCTAGTTATGGCCTGGTTTAGTCTGGTATAGTTTTTGTGATATATATTACAAAACTTCTTTTGCAATTGATAAAATAATATCCTACTCGGCACCTTTTTAGTTATTCCTAGCCATGACAACGCACACGCATAAGACACTACCTATAAACTTCCAAGTTTTTTCACATGAACTCTGTATTTTCTGCGGTGTTTTTGTTTTTTCACAAAAGGTCCAAGAGTTCACTTCACCTGGGAAATTCAGGCGAGAAGTAGAAGAAAGAGTTCTTGACGAGGGAATGGAGCGAGAACCCATCAAACGGCGCAGGCAGCGATACCCCTAAACGCCTTTTTATTTGTTTCAAAGATATTTTAGAAAAAAAAAGCAGTAGCTCCTGATATTATAGATGATCTAAAATAAAATGATCATAATAAGACTTGATGAATTACTTGAATCACGAAACATGGTGCCTCCATATCATGCAAAAATACCTGTGACTGTGTCTTAGGCACATAAATAATCAATTAATATTCTTATTTATAATCATTTGCATTAATTAATACCAAAAAAAAAATTAAAACCATAGGATCTTTGAGTCTTTGAAATCCCTTTTACTTTTTTTATGTAACCTTTGAAGGCCAGTTTCTCAAAACATAGTTTCATCTGTAAGTTTTAAATTTGCATGGTATTAAAACCATTTTTAATATTTTGACATTTTTGTTTTTTTCTGTAATTTTTCCTTTTTAAAAAAAAATTCTTTGATAATTGAAAAATAAAAAAATCCACATTAACTGTTTGGCTGTTTTGAAAATGGCCATTTTTAGCAGAAAAAAAAACCTTCACTGAACAAAAATTTTTTCCCAGGAAATTCCTTTAACAAACCCTAATATCAACAACCTGTCGTTAAAAAGTCGGAAACCGCCGATCCCCGTTTGGCTGTGAAACAGAAAAATCGCTAACTTGATATCATCCATATCATCCAACTTTGCAGCCCAAATGATGTCATTTTAATGATTTGGCTTCCTGACTGTGTAAATGAAAAATTCATCTGATGCGGCAACATGGAGAAAGTCAGCTTCATCCCAATCTTTACGAAATGAACCACAAAACCATGCATGGTCTTCTCTCTGTTGCTGAGTGATGTTGGGCTTGCTGATAACATGAAATGGCTTGATACCAGATTTTTTCAACTCATGATATACAGCACTATAACTTCTCTTCTTTCCCCTTTTTGTTTCTAGTTCAAGCGCCAATTTACGTAAAGACTTTCTTGGTCTACCCACTGCCTCAGCTATGATGTCTTTTGACCCATGAGAAAGGACTTCAGGCCTTCCAAGATTCTCACTGTTTTTGCGATGGCAGTCATATGGATTTTTGCTCCAGTTTCTTTTAACAAAGGATTCATCTCTTTTAATGTATTTAGCTATTCAGGAACGTGAAATGAAGGATGCGCCAGCATCCCTGGCCTTTCTGAAGGTTATAGCCCGGATTCGGTCAATCTATCTGATTTCCTCCGAGTCGTTAGCCATGGCTGTATCTAAGTCCGTCACTCAGTCTGAAAATACAAGAAATGTAACATGAAAAATAGCTTAATAGAAACTTGAAATAATGTCCTTGGAGATAGGCTATAGCAGAAAACTTCATAACTTTCCATTTGTTCTGTGGAGGGGGGCTCTTATTTCGAAACATCCGGTATATATATATTATGATGGAAACTCGTTCTATTATTTCACAATAAAAACGCAAAACGTATAGTATTTAAGCAAAACACTTCAACTGGGAATAAAGCAAAGGCATAAGCCCACACATATAAATAAAAAAGATTTGTAAATGAGGCACTATGCTTATACGCTAATGAATTGACTGCTCCCAGCATAGTTTTCCACTTATCGGATGTGAATATTTTTCAGAACTGTCTGCACGTTCATTTCCTTGGTCACTCTGCCACTGATAACGTAATGTCTCATATCTCGTAAAAATATCATAGTAAAATGAAGGCTAATCTGTTCTGGATTTATACCCAAGTTTCACTTTCCCTGTAGCACATCTGGACGTGCGCGTGCATACGTACATACATACATGCATGCGCATACACGCATTTATACATAGACACACACATAAATGTATATATATATATATATATATATATATATATATATATATATATATATATATATATATATATATACAGCAATAAGGAACTTGAGGAAGACATCTCAGGCATTTGCATGGTTTTATTGCTTACATTTCAAGGCCTAGCCTCACTATCAAAGCTGTAAAATATATACAAATACATTAAAATATCATAAAAGACTCGGACTAAAAAAAATATTATGCTAAAAACAAATACAAAACATTGTTTGAAAAGCCAGAAGAAAGGCATTACCATCCAGGTGGAAAGAAATAATACGAATGACGAGGAGAAATGTTAAAAGTCCAGGGTAAACTTATGCTAAGAAAAGAAGGGTGGAGGCAGTTTGATTGTTTAACTTCGGGACTACCTGTTTTATACAAAGAGACTCGAGGATTGCCAGCCGCTGAGGAGAACGAGCCCTCGACGGAATTTTAAATTGATTGTATTCAATATTTATTTTGCATTTTTTAGCATTCTGTCGAATATTGGAAAACTCTGGATTCGACAGCTGGACCCCAGTACGATAGCTAACACCTCTGTGACAATCGATGCGGACTATTAGTAATCTACGAGAGGTAACGACATATTTCCCCTCACTACATAGGGGGCAAGAAAATAAATACACCGAATTCGATGTCATCCGAGGTTCAGTCTATCCTTATATTTAAAAAGGGAACCTATGGTAAGAGGATCAGTGGGAATGCGGTGACTTTTTATGGCAGGACAATACTGTCGTATTAATGAATTAATTCCGGTAATAAAGGACTAATTATAGATAAAAGAAAGACTCGAATAAAAGGGCATTTTTGGGACTGTTGGAGACCTAATTTTGGGCATGATTTTATTATTGAGAAACTTATTTAGCTGTTTATCAAACTGACTGGGAGGGAAATAATTCCCCAAGAAATAATAATATAAAAATGAAGATTGCAAAGGTTGACTTACAGATACGGAGAAACAGCCATTACATGACCGCTATATTCACGCCGAAGGGTTGTTCTTTCTTCTCCTGGACTGTCACAAAAAAAAAGTTTTTCAATTTGTCTTTTTAAGAAAAACATGTATTTTTATTCAGTTGGCTGAAGAGGAACGTTGTGCAAACGGTCGAAAGCTCCCCTTGTTTTTTTTTTTACCGCCCCCTCCTTTTTGTTTTTGGAAAAATACAATCTTTCATTTACACTAATGTGGCTTTTTACTCATTATTTCCAGTCACAATATAGTGATGCACCATAGATAACCTTAGCCACTACGTAAAAACACGCAGCACACATTTTTTTTTATTATTGACAGTGATGATGGTCTGAGGAGATATCGACAAATTATGAAGAAATGGACGCAGTTTTTCAAGACTAGGGATCAAGTTAAGTTCTTATACAGCTGTCTACAAGAACAAGTCGTTCCAAAATCTTTTGGCCAGATTGGTGAAGTTCCTTTCTCAGGTGAACCCTTTCCTGAATAACAAAAATCGTTCCTAGCTCAGCGTATTCTTCGTGCTAAGTCTGAGATCCAGACAGCATTCTTTCTACTACGCGAGGCCCAGCGGTTTTTTTTGGGGGTGTTCTTCAATCAGCAACGTTTGAGGGTGCCATGCGTTTGAGCAGGTGAGGCTGCGCATTTCAGGAGCACTCAACATTTTCATAACCTTCAGTTGAAACCTGACAGACTGTGCCAGTCTTCTTGTTGAGCCAATGTAGGTGAGACTTCCCGACTGGATAGCACTCATTTGGAGGTACTAAAGTTAGGTTTGAATTTCAATTCAGGTCCTGAAAATAATTTTCTTATTTAAAGCCTAGCCTCTATCAGTAATTTTCAATGTCATAACCCACAAGAAAATCTTGATATTTTGAAGGGGTTGATTCTTGCCTTTGAATTAGGTAAAAGTAATTTTTGTATTCCCTTTTGACACAAGAAAGCCTCAGAGGAGTTATCTAAGAATAATGATATCAAAATAATGAAAGCAGACAAAGGAGGCTCCATTGTTGTCATGGATAAAATTGATTATAATATTAAATAATTAGGATTACTAGATGATAGTAATACTTATCTTAGGTTGAATAAAGTGCCCTTCTATCAATGCAGTACAAAATTCATTCAACAAAAAAGTTTTAAGAGATATTGCAACTAGAATTTCCAATGAAGTTATGTATGGTCATACTCGGCAAGATGTTGGGCAAAACACCTACCCTTCCTTACTTTTACGGGATCCCTAAATTACATAAAACTGGATGTCCTTTACGAACCATTGTAGCTACGCGTGGTGCCCCCCAATCCATGTTGGCTGAATGGCTTGCCAAGCAACTTGCCGCTTTGGTAGGCACTATATCCTCCGCACATATCAGACACAGGGATGATTTCATTCAGAGATTAAGGGCCTTGGATGGCTTTTCGGGTTAAAATGTATAGTTTAGATGTCACCTCTTTACTTACTAATGTCCCTCTTGGTTATGTGGTTGAAAAATTACGCGATAAGCTTGATAATGACCCAAATTTATACCCACTCCCCACGGAAGTATTTCTTAACCTCATTAAACTGTGCGTAGAGTCCACTGTTTTCACTTTCAATGGTGATGCGTATGAACTAAGATCTGGAGTAGCTATGGAATCCCCCCTCTCACCTGTTTTGGCTAATATCTGCATGGAGTTTGTGGAGCCTCGGTTTAAACCAATATTTTGGGTCCGCTTTGTGGACGGTATTTTCATTTTTTCAGTCACGATGACAATTTATTCAGTGAACTAGCAGAATTTATTAACAGATACAACAAATCAAGTTCACATATGAAAAGGAATCAGAGCGCAAATTACCTTTTGTGGATGTCCTAGCGTTTCACAATCCAAACGCTAATATGTCTGAATTCTCGGTCTTACCGTAAGCCGACTAATGCAGAATTTCATGTCCATTTTTATTCCTATCATAGCATTCAGATAAAGAAAGATATCATTGTTAACATGGCTGTCAGGGCTCTTAAAGTTTGTGACCCACAATATTTAGATGATGAAAATGCCCATATTCGAAATACTTTTATTAAGTTGAGTTACCCTGCCCATTGTATTGAAAATGCTTTGTCTAAGGCTAAGAAAAAGTTTTACAACCCTTCACACAAGCAGACTGATCACAGCAAGAGATACACAACGCTTCCATACCATGAGAATTTAAAATCAACAGCCCAGTTAATCAATGGTACAGGTAATGTTAAAGTAGCTTTCACACATGAAAATTCAATCAAATCCAAATTCAATAAGAATAATAGCTACAAAATTGGTAATGATAGTAACAAGAGAAACACAGGAGCATATTCTATACAACGCAAGCTCTGTAATTTATTTTATTTTGGGGAGACAGGTAGGGGGAAGGACGTAAGATTACAGGAACATGAAAAAGCGGTTAGGGACTTCGCTCAGAACAGCGCTATTGCCGAACATTGTTGGGAGAATGATCACGTCAAGTAGGCCATAGAAGAGGAGTGGAGGGGGCTTTGATATATATATTTGTAACACATTAGATGGTAATAAAGCCTTGACGCAGGAGGACAGACATACAGACAGGTTAGTCTGTCATTCCATATATTTGAATTTGAAGCAGTTTCTCGAGGCGCCTTATACTGTGTCTCCCTCATTTCTCCGCGCACAGGTTGTCGAAGTGGCAGTTGTCGAAGAAACAACAGGAGGCACCGATGCTGAAAGTCGTTCACCACCCACGAATCACCTAGTCACTACTACTCACTAGTGATGAGCACCGTACGATCGAGAGACAGCGTTAAGATCGCAAACGTTGGCTTACAGATACCGAGAAACAGCCATTACATGACCGCTATATCCACGCCGAAGGATTGTTCGATCGTTTCCTGGACTGTCACCAAAAAAATTGTTCAATTTGACTTTTCAAGAAAAACATTTATTTCTGTTCAGTTGGCTGAAGAGGACTGTTGTGCAAACAGTCGACAGCTCCCCCTGTTTGTTAACCTCCTTTTTATTGTTTTTTGGAAAAATAGTATTTTATTTACATTATATTGTGGCTTTTTACTCATTATACTTGGGTATTTCGTAAGAAGATGAAATATGTCGTATAGGAATACCCTCTCTATGCACGTTTGGCAATCCATATAAAATCCCATAAGATCCACCTGTACTCATTAATGATTGGTAAACATCAATGGAAAGCACTTTTTGGTCACAAATAGATTTTAAAAACCTGGTTATTCTGTCCTCCACTCTAAAAATGGTAGTAAAATCCGGGTCACCCAGACACCGAAACTTGGTATTGTCCTTTACAATATCTTCCACTTTTTGTATGTAATCATCTTTTTTGTAAAAGTACTAATATTATCACGGTTACCAAGGTTCTTTAAAATCCTGTTTCTTAAAAAATGGTGTCCAGCAATTAGAGAGATTATTGAAAGTTTTATGGGATAAAGAATATAGCGATGAACGAAAACGTTCAGTGTTAACCATTAACCCAGAGTTGATCCATCTGGAAAAACGTGGTTCGAGGGACCCAAAGAACTGATGGAAAGACGGTCTGTGGTGTAGCAAGGAAGGCAAAACTCGAGTCCAAAGGATAACAAAAATTCCTCCCTTAGTGACAGTTGGTGGTCCGAAAGATGAAATAAAAAGATATTCTGACATCGAAATTTAGGAACAATAACACCAATATTCGTTAATTTCCTCTTATGAGTTCTCTGGGTGATGGAAACAAATGGTTAATAGCTTTATTAAACAAACACCTTAAAATGATTCCGTCTAAAAAGATAACTTATTATGAACAGCGGATTAATTGGTGGTGACGTTCTGTTAAAATCTTGATCGTTTTGAATTTACAGTTAAACTCTAATAATTTAATAATCTCCTAGCAGCATCAGCACAGAAATGTGCGCAATGAAGTGAAGACTTATAGAGATTAAAGTTCACATATTTTGGTATAACATGATTAATTTTACAATACTGGAGGAAGCCCAAGTCAAGTTCAGCCTTTAGTAGACGACGGGTGGGGGTGTATTTCCGTTGAACCAGAGAATGAAAGTTGGTAACTTCTGAACTTCGAACTCTGAATAAAAACAGGGCGGCCATGACGAAGCGCAGGTGATCAGAGTCTTCAGGGAACAGGTCGATGCGTTCTTGGAAGTTCCTAACTCGGCACACCCCAATATAAGGTTTACAATCGAGTACGAGAATGATAAGCAACTCCCCTTCCTAGACACTATGGTATCACGTTATGATATTAGCTTTCATGCCTCTATTTTTAGGAAAAAGACCTTTACCAACTTAGGTATAAATTTTTACAGTTTTTGTTGTTTCAGTTTCAACAGAAACTCCGTAAATACACTTCTCCACAGGGCTTATTCCTTAACCTCGAACTGGTCTGACTTTCACAAAGAAATTTAATTTTTATACTATTATTTCTCGGAGAATTATTTCCCTCCCAGTCTGTTTTATAAACAGTTAAATAAGTTTCTCAGTAATAGAATCAAGCCCAAAATTAAAGTCTCCAACATTCCCAAAAATGCCCTTTTATTCGAGTCTTTCTTTTATTCATAATGAGTCCTTTATTAACGGATTTAATTCATTTATACGACAGTATTGTCCTGCCATAAAAAGTCACCTCATTCCCAATAATCCTCTTATCACAGGTTCCCTTTATAAATATAAGGATAGACTGAACCTCTCATGACATCGATGCGGTGTATTTACTGTACTTTCTTTCCCCTATGTAGTGAGGGGAAATATGTCGGTGCCTCTCGTAAGTTACTAATAGTCCACATCGATTGTCACAGAGGTGTCCGCTATCGTACTGGGGTCCAGCTGTCGAATCCAGAGTTTTCCAATATTCGACAGAATGCAAAAAAAAAAAAAAAAAAAAAAAATGCAAAATAAATATTGAATACAATCAATTTAAAATTCTGTCGAGGGCTCGTTCTCCTCAGCACCTGGCAATCCTCGAGTCTCTTTGTATAAAATAGGTTGTCCCGAAGTTGAACAATCCAAACTGCCTCCACCCTTCTTTTCTTAGCATAAGTTTACCCTGGACTTTTAACATTTCTGCTCGTCACTCGTATTATTTCTTTCCACCTGGATGATAATACCTTTCTTCTGGCTTTTCAAACTGAATGTTTTGTATTTGTTTTTAGCATACTATTGTTTTTTAGTCCGAGTCTTTTATGATATTTTAATGTATTTGTATATATTTTACAGCTTTGATAATGTAAGCAATAAAGCCATGCAATTGCCTGAGATGTCTTCCTCAAGTTCCTTATGGCTATATTTTGTCTGACTGCTACCACCCATCCTTTATATCCTTATATATATATATAT
>NC_089784.1:42504144-42526644 GCF_040412425.1 Macrobrachium rosenbergii
TTTCCCAGAAGGTCTTTTGAGACGGAGTTGCTAAACTTGCATCTTGTTCTTAAACTTAGCAGACGATGGTGTACCTTTACAGCTAAGTTGACTAATGGGCACTACTCTGGAAACGAAACACAACCCTGATAAATATAAACGAAACAGAACACACACACACACACACACACACACACACACACACACACACATATATATATATATATATATATATATATATATATATATATATATATATATATATATATATATATATATATATATATATATATATATATATATATATATAGTTACATATTTGGATAGGTCTTGCAATTGACATAAATGGTTAAACTGAACTCTGGCCTTAGGGGCACTTACCCATAATCAAATACGTAATGAAATGAAACACCCACAATTACTTACCAAGTACATTACATTTAAAACAAAAGAAGGTTGCCACTGAAAGATAGTTGTAAATAGGTTACCTTAATTTACTTTATTTGGGGATAAATGAGGGCTGGGATACAATCCAGCTTGGCAATTTCAATGGTAACAATCACCAACAACCCAGACAACACAACATAAGATGTCTGGGGGTTAGTAAAGGATTTACAGGAATCGGTTACACAATGGTGTGCAAAACAGTAGGGCAATTGATAACTAAAAAAAAATACTGTTACAGGACAATTACATAGCTTTCAAGAAAAAACGTTCAAACTGAACACGAATCATAAACGAGGAGCAACGGCTCTAGATTGACAAGCTTGAAATGGATAACAGGAGCCAATAGTGAGCAAGGTAGCAATGGATATATTCCAGATAATTTTAGTGCATGAGGATTTTTTCATCAACACTATTCTAGCACTATAGAGGGAGGCTTTAACCTTATGTCTCTGAAAGCAAGGGGTATTCTTTCCCTAAACTTGATTCCTACAAGGAGCAATAAATCATTTAGCTTATGCCACAAGGAACACACAAAGGATTAGCAGTGGGATTTCCAAGAGAGTTACTTTTGGGGGGCGGGAGAAAAGTGAAATGGAAATGAGAAGTTTAGTTTCAGGAAAAGTCCACTTGCACTCAGATGTTAATTCTCAGACATATACCGAATATATCTTCCATGTCACACAAGCTTCTGCAATGAGGGGCAGCATTGACTGGTCTTCCTTCAACAACTGAACGGAGTTGCATTAACCCCTATGGTACCAGCTTAGACAGAAGGTGAGGAGCAGTAGTGTCTCCTAGGTTAGGGAGATTGCAGACACACGTCTGTTCTCCTTTTGAATTACCACACGACTGCCTCCTTCTCAAGATATTGGAGGCTTACCGCTTCGTAGTGGTCCCAGGGAAGAACAACTGTCTGGAATAACAATCTGGGACCAGTAAAAGTTCGTCAAGGGGAGAGAAAGGCTAGCTATACTTTGGATGGCCTTATGGTCTTAACCAGTGAGTACCTGAGATGACCTTTCACAGAAACACTCCCTCGAATCACCACACTGTAGCTTGGTCTGTGGGCCTATCCCTTACCCTTGGTCTCACTGTCCTATTTAAGGAAATCCATCTCTATGGATTCTTGGAATAGATGTTGTGACAGCTTAATATTTATAATATTATATATATATATATATATATATATATATATATATATATATATATATATATATATATATATACACACATACACATATATTTATTTATTTATCTATTTATATTGCAATGACCATAATGCCCTCTTCTCTTCTGTATTTCTCAAAATTTTTGTATACGCTTGTCGGTAGAAAGCCTAAGATACAAATAATGAACCAGATATAATTGAAATTGAATGTAATTGTAATAACTACCTGTTATTACAATTACATATATATCGGGTAAAACACTGACCAGCGTATCCAAAAAGTGTCAAGAAGGTTTGAAGTTAATAGAACATTGTGGTTATTGAAATTACATACGTATCTGGCAGTTAATTGACCAGTTATTATATATATATATATATATATATATATATATATATATATATATATATATATATATATATATATATATATATATATATATATATATATATATATATATATATATATATATATATATATATATTTCATGATGTTGCCTTGTAATACATATATCCTCCTATAATTTTGATATATATACTTATTTTATGATGTGCTATGTGTAATGATAATGGTTGTTGAAGTGTCGCATTTAGTTTGGCATCAAATCTCAAAAGAACTAATGATTTAAATAACTTAATAACGTAATACAGAATTAATATCTTTCTTGATAAAATCGTAGTATATGAACATGTGTGTGTTCAGCGAAGACTTGTTTCATTTCAATTGTCATCAGTTGACATAAGAGAGAATGCTTTGTTTTGGGTTAACGTTGGAATAACGTTAAGGTTGGAATAACAAATGCCGATTCGTCCCATACAAGCATAAGACGAGTGATTTCGCATTGTGACATGCATTGCTCTGATCACGTACACCACTTTGAGAGAAAGAATACATGTCTTGATCAGAATTTTGTAAGATTGCATTCAAAACGTTTTGCTGGGATGACGTCACTTTCAGAAATTTCTCTTTTGGTATCTCACACCCAAACCCTTGATCAGTTACTCAAAATGTTTTGTAAGATTGTTTCCATTCAAAACGTTCTTAAAAAGAGATTACTTTTAATGTAGTATATTGGTGGTCACTGGTTAGTGTTAACTTTTGAGATCTGAATTTAGTAAAATTATCTAAATTGTAAACAGCGCCTGGTAAAAGGTGTGTTTTGTGGAAAGGCAGGTGCTGCAAGTGATTTTTACAGAGGTTTCACAAGTTTGTGTAAGGTAACGTGAATTTTACTTATTAATACCATGGTATAATAAGTTAGGAAATTTTGCCTTAGTGAAATTATTATTGATGAATCTTATGTGCATTTTTGTGTGTTTTTTTTGTTTGCAATCTCTTCATATTTTCACATTTTTTTGTGTATGTTATATAACATTTATCTACGTAGCATTTTAAATATTTCTTGGTAATTTAACATTGCATACTTGATTTGATTTTTCATTTATTAAGATTTTCTTTTCAAATCTTGAGTAATTCTTGATAGTTTAAATTTTACTTGATTAATTTAAATTCCTGATAATGTTTTTGTGAATTAGTTTTGTTTTATAATTTAATTCAAGAATTAACAAGTTTTGTGTTATTTTCAAGTAATAGTAAATTTTTCAGATTGTGAATTCTAATTGTAACTTTTGAATTAAAAAATAAATTTTTGTATTTAATATTTTTAGAAAAACAGTTTCATTTACTGACCGCCAGTGAATAGGATTAATTGTGTGTGCATAAGGCAAAGTGATAAACAGTTAAAGTTATTTGATGGAGTGATGCCCTTTTACTCTAGAGTATTTCCTGTTTAATTGTTGATACCTCGCACATATTCTGATAAACTTAGTTTGATTTTTCAAGTGATTAATAAGTTTTCTTTAAGGGATCACTGTTACCTTTAGAGCACTCAGTCGTAATTCTTATTGTTATGAGAGTTCAGGTATCTGGCTGAAGTGAGGTATATTTTTGAATTTTGAGATTAGTTGTGTAATAAACAGGTACTTGGTAAGCATCGTGACTATATATATATATATATATATATATATATATATATATATATATATATATATATATATATATATATATATATATATATATATATATATATATATATATATATATATATATATATATATATGTGTGTGTGTGTACTAGACAGATAGATATAAATTATGTAAACATAAGTTTTTAAGTTTGAAATTGGACATAATCAGTTTCTTTCTCATTTCTAACCACACATCTACTTGCATACCTACATCATTCCTTAAAAGTAATATACCGAAAATTGTTACTCTTCTCCCATCTCTTTCTCTCTCGCCGAACAATTGAGTTTCCTATTACCTATCCCTTTTCGTGTCTCTCTCTCTCTCTCTCTCTCTCTCTCTCTCTCTCTCTCTCGTGATTCCTTCCCAATCTTTTTCTCACACTTTAATAATTTAGTTTCTCTCCTTTACCCTCTGATTATTCACTTTCTTTTTCGGCTGGTATCCCTTTCCTCTATCACCTAACACCCAGAGAAGCAGAATGCAAAGAACAAACTGACTTTAAGGACGACTTTCCACGAGGCTGCCAAGGGAAAATCGACCTTTATGGGAGGCTAATGGATAATGCCATCGCCTACCGAACCAACACAGAATTGAATTAAAAGGGGTAGACCAGAATTACCCGTTCGCTGGTATTCAAAGTTCCTGTTATTAAAGCATTCTGGGCATTTTTTTATTACTTTTTTTTTTCCTCTGAAAAATGTACCAAACGTGGAATGCTTTCAGCATTTTTCGTTAGGATGACACTTGTTTCGTTGCTTTTAGGTCAGTGTTGATGTTGCGCGGTTAGGTTGAGCAAGTTCTTGCCAATAAACTGCGACGTTGATTATATATGAGCTCACTTTACAAGTGCGGGTTTATCTGAAAGTATTTAGAAGACTATTCTTTCAACGAGAAAAATTAGAAATGAGTCTTGAATGTGTTAAAAACGTTTTCCTAATTTCATGAAAATTAAAGGTTGAATCTTGAAAAATGATGCTTAAACCATTTCTTTCTGCGATTTATACGACAGAAAAATTGACTTGTAGACTTCACATCTCACGTCTATGCCATCTGAAAGAACAATACCGCCTTCAATAAAATACATATTTACAGAAGTAAATAACTGTATCCAAAACCACTAAATTCGCGTTGATGCACAGATAAACTACTTGCTCAAGATAACCTTTTGTTTCAGTAGTTTAAAAACTCGCTCTCTGACCAGTGGAAGTTTCGTAAAATAAAACAAATGAAATCCAAGAAATTCGGTTTCCCCAGTAAGCTGTAACAGAAATATTTTTTCATAAAAATTCCATCAGTTCAGTTTACTTTAAACACTAACGAAATTACCTAGATACAGAAAGGCTTAGAAAATTACGCTGACCGTATTACCTTCACAACAGCTAAATGCAGTTTTTCTAAAATAAATTTCCTAGTAAAGCTATAATTCAAATAATTTAGCCGAGAAATACAGGAAAACAAGCGCTTCTAGAAAAGGGTAATGAAGATGACAACTACAAGTTTCAACGTAATTTCATTTCCTTCATAAGATTTTAATGGATATAACTTCGCCCGTAAGATTCGAAGGAGCAGAAAAACTCTGAAAGTAATGCGCTTTCATGAAACACCGTTATGGTTGTTTTGAAGATACAGTATAGGGGAAAGGTGGGGGACTACAATGGAATGATCGATATCTAATGAAGAAAGAATGGGCTTACAGATGAAACCCAGTAATTTTTAAAGGCAACTCCTTGTTTACCAACACAATGTGCAATATTCTAAAGGCATTATGGATGGTTATCATAAATGCAGGACAGCGGGTATGTATACTTTCGCACCGTGATAAATGCCTATATGACCATATGGTCTTCATATATATACACATATACTATATACATATATCTGTATGCATATATATACATACGTATATATTCATACATACACATATATATAACACATATGTATACAGTATATATACATATATACATGTACATTGAATACATCACATGCACAACTAGCTGTCTTTATTTAAGGATGCATGCAATTTTGGGATAAGATTACCAGCCTCACACTCTGTTCCACCTGAGTTCAAAGAAGTAATGTACCAACAGTATCTGGTATCTGTTAGTGATTGTGAATTTAGATACTGACCATAATATATACATACAGTACATATATATATATATATATACACACACACACACACAGATATATATATATATATATATATATATATATATATATATATAAATATATATATAGATAGATATATAGATAGATAGATAGACAGATAGATAGATAGAGAACGGTGTAGCCTTATGCAAAATGGGTATTTTTTTTATAGAAATGATAATTTGGTTTTTGCTCCTATAGCTGGTGGAGAAACAACGAGAGAAAGAAAAGGTATCTGTTACTTACAACTCTGAGTGATCAGGGGTGCGCAAGGAACTCAAGTGATCAGGGGTGCGCAAGGCGGCAATTCCCCCCGACTCAAGTGTAAGTGAGATTCTGGCAATTAACAATTACTTCAATTCATCTGCCAGGGACTCCACAATAGCTGCAAGATTCAATAAACTGGTCATTTTATTTCCTTTCTCACTGAAGAGACTTCTACAGGACTCTTTCCAAGATGGAGTTTCTTATCTTAGGGGACTCCAGTCTACTTACTGTGACACGCACAGAGATAAGGTACATCATTTCATAAACATCTGAATTCACGATTTCCACTTATCTTTTATTCAACAATATCAATTATGATAGAGCTAATACATACAAGGGGTCCCAGGGGTTTCACACTTTAAAAGTTATTCACAATGATGACAACACTTGTAATCAATTCCTCCATGAAAATAACAAAAGCGAAAGGCAATGAGAAAGTGTTCGCAAACAAGAGAAAACAACAGTAAAAACAGTAAGGAAACAGGCAAACGAAGATGCACGGTCAATCGTAAAAGAAATGATACAAGTAAATACTTAACAGTTAAACACAAATATACAAATGAATTAATCCCAAAAACTTGACTCCACACTCACACACGGGTAACAACTGTGATGAAAGCTACTTAAGAATCCTTTAGAATGACTGAAAACTCAGTTATATAGTATTAGGTAGGAATGACCTTTATCTGAGTGACACGGAGAACGGGATTACGTTGCAAATCAGTATATCAGCCAACTTTCACTGTGGACATTTCCCAACTGCAGACTTCAAACTGCAATGCGTATGCGCGCAACTATGGTGAATCACATTTACGCAAATACTAAATATCTAAAATGATAAAGAGTTGTTTAACGCACATCAGCTTATGTTACTTCTCTCACGAGGTGGACCCTTAAGCGAAGACTTTTAAAAGTCTCCAATTTACATTACACTTTTCATGAAGTCAACTTGATTGCAACAGTGAACTGCAACTCTGTCATTTATCGAATGGAACTACGGTTCCTAATTATAATTACCATGCGAGTCAAGAAATCAATGTTAATCAACCTTTCACTTCAGGCGTACTCCTTAAGCAATGCATATAAATATTTAGCTTAACTAACATAATAATATATGGCTCTTAAACTATATACTTTGGCGTTAAGTGCGTTAAAAAACACATTAACAATACTACAAAGAAGAGCAAACTTTGTTACGATGTGATAATGCATATAAAAATATATTTTCTCCCCAACAAATGATTACAGCGTTCAGCTGATCGAGACTCTCAGTATTTTACCATTTAAACAAAGATACAGAACTCTCAGTGTTCTGTTCATCAGAACTCTCAGTGTTCTGTTCATCAGAACTCTCATGAAATAATTAATATAATAACATTCAGTATTTGAAAAAAGCACATGAATCTGTCATGACAAAAGCCCACGTTAATGACTCCAGAGAACATATTTTTTCAATTTTCAGGAATACATTTCACTCAAACATTTCCGTTACGAGCACTTCCACAGACTCAAATACACCACATACAGCAAACAAACTCTCATTTTATGAACACACTTTTAACAACAGAATTCATTCTTCTTACATTAAAATCATACGTTACTTGATAAATTCCTCCTTTCTGAAGCAATGACTCTCTTTTATTTCGCCTTGCCTTGGTTTCTAAGGCACTGCGTTGTAGTGTAGTCTTCTCACGTCCTGGAGGGCACAGGGATGAATCAGGTTTGGTGGAAGGTCTCTGGCCGGCGGGTCTCACGATGCCTTCCCAAGAAGAGTGAGGTTCAAGAGCACCTCTCTTGAACGTGGGTAGTTTTGCCATCATAGACTTCCTTTGGGTGTACCTGTGACCTGGCCCTACTTTGATGTGTGCTTCTCGTAGTTTTCTCAAGCTTATGGAAGTACATGAGGCCCAAGGAGAATAGAACTTTCATTGGCTGAATTTATATTTTCAATGGGCAGGCCTACGTTGCTCCGACTTCTTTATAAACGTTAACGCCTCATTCCTTCGCATTTCTCATGGTATATCTTAAAAGAGACACAGTACAGCTGTGGCCATTTCATTTTGAAGAGACTATACAAGTCAAAAACAGAGAGCATAGGACAATGACGGTAATTCTTTAGCTGATCACCGAAAGTATCTCTAGTTACAATTTCAAGAGCGTGCATATGGCCTCTACTCATCCACGGCAACAAGCTTTCTTTCCATGAAGGAATACTATTACACACACACACACATATACACATATATATATATATATATATATATATATATATATATATATATATATATATATATATATATATATTATATTACATATTTTGTAAGACAGGAAGGCAGACGCAAACACTCTTGAACGGTCTTCGTTTACATATTCGCTCACACTACCTCTCACAATCTTTGATTAAATCATCATGGGTCCTCGATTTAAATTCAATGAATTACGAAATGTAGGGACCAAATATTTAATCGAAAACCTTGCAACAGTATTCTTCTCTCCTTTCTTGTCTGGTGCCTGTACTCGGGCATACCAACCTCTTGCACATTGATCTATCTGTCTATCTATCGATCTGTTTATCTATATCTACGTACACACACACACATATATATATATGTATATATATATGTATATATGTATACACCTACCTCTTGCTTATTGATCTAGCTATCTATGGATACTTATATGTATATATATGTATATATATCCATATGTATAGTATATATATATATATATATATATATATATATATATATATATATATATATATATTATCAGAAAGCTAATATCATTCGCTCTATAAATAATATATTTTCATATATGTTACCGAAGGGAATTTTAGTTGATAATAAGTACGCCGTCTCGTGGGCTCGAACAACGAAGGACAGGAACTCAGGACTACAGGGACGCATTAACAATCGATTGGGCTAATGCGTCCCTGTAGTCCTGAGTTCCTGTTCTTCGTTGGTTCATATTATTATCAACTAAAAATTCCCCTTCGGATATTTATATATTTCATATATATTAAAGACGTTTGTAGCTTTCTGATTGTATATGAATCACGGTGATGTGATAAAAGTATATATATATATATATATATATATATATATATATATATA
Source organism: Macrobrachium rosenbergii (assembly GCF_040412425.1). Taxonomy (NCBI): domain Eukaryota; kingdom Metazoa; phylum Arthropoda; class Malacostraca; order Decapoda; family Palaemonidae; genus Macrobrachium; species Macrobrachium rosenbergii. The sequence goes on from NC_089784.1 coordinate 42,513,292, forward strand.
TATATATATATATATATATATATATATATATATATATATATATATATATATATATATATATAAGATTTTATGGCCATGAGGAAACTGAGAGAAGGAGCGCAAGATGTTTTGCCTTTTAGACTTTTCAAGCAACTACAAAATATGAAAGAAAGGATTATATATATAGAGGGTCGAAAGAAGACCCAGTTTGACAAACAACATCTAAGATGAAACAAGTGTAACCATTTTAATGCCTACAAAGGTCATTCCTGATCAGAGATGTCTACAGGTGAGGAACTATCTTAGGCACCCATTTAATTAATTCACTAGACCAAACTGAGAAATTACACGGCATCACGATTAATCTCGACTCCCGGTTAATAAATTTGGATGCTTGTTTTTTATTTACAAAAATTACTCTTGAATCGATATTAGGATATCTCGCTAATTATGTAAACGTATTGGATTTACCACTAAATCAGTCAAATTTCTGAATTAATAAAATAGTGTATTTGCGACTGTAAGTTCATTTTTAAAGAAAAATTTTATAAGCAAACGTTTGTTGGGGCAGTAGGTAACCCTCTTTCACCTCAAGTTTTAATGTAGTATTTTGAAAAACAGTTTATATATTAAGATTATTCAAATACCTATACATTCATGATACATAATTCTGCATCACTTTACGAAATACTGTGTATTGTTCGGATCCTATTTATTTTTTTCGCATTTTAATTCGTTGGAATTTTTTGTATAATATGAAAAGTAGAATCAATTAAAATAAGTAAAAAATAAAAGTGCAAGAAAATTCCTTGTTTTATGCAGGTTTTTAAGAATTTTGTCCGAATCATTATGAAATGTTTCATTTCGGTTAGGTATGAACAATCTTTCCAACTATGTTATCAGAGTATCTTCTATATGTATCATCTGTATAGAGATATTTCTGCTAAAAAAAATATTTTACACAAATAAAACACAAGTGAGCAAAGTTTGGCATATCTAATATTATTAGATTATCATATGTTTAAAGATTTTTCTGTTAAAAGAATGTTATTTTAAGTTAGCAAATAAGATATAACTATAAAAAATATTATAATTTATAACTTCCTTTCTCAAACTAAATAGAGTTCACTTCACTGAAGGGTGGTGAAATGCACTGATGGGTGAGGTTCGGTTGGCAAGTCTGCAAGCCTAATGTTCAGAACAGTCTGGGTTCACGATAACTTCTAAATCTTACATAAGCCAATTTTTCTTTTTAACATCATCAAAAACGTCAAATTGAAAAAAGTATTTTTACAAAAATGAAGTAGATTTCAGACATATCAGATAAGGAAATTGAGAGTATTGTTTTTACAAATGAATGATTTAATAGTAACGGCATGTGTGAATGGAGCTATCGGTTCTTTTGGGGGTTACACTGGCTATCAGGATGGGAACAGCATTCAAGAACTAAAACTGATTAGAGTAACCACTTTTGTTGAATGCATGGAAACAAAACATACTGTTGTTTCTTTTTAATTATGATCGAAAGGACCTACTGACTTATCTTTTGATGTTGTTCTTTAAATATATTGGAAAGCATTCATTGAATTTTTATTAGTAACTTTTTTTCCACTGCATGAAATTTTTTAATGTTACATTTCAGTTCGACTTCTTATTTACTATCAGTATTACCTACCAATCATTACTGATGTTAATTATATATGGAAATACAATATTTTTGTCTTCCTGGTTTACCTCACCATGAGGAGTATAATCTCAAGCATTGAATAACTTAGTCCTCATGCATACGGGCTTGGAATACATTCAATATTGTAATGATCAATTATATATTTGCATAACTGCTGTAAAAGAATAAACTATTGATTATGAAAATCTAATAGCACACAAATACTCATAACAAAAATCACAAAAATGCATATCATAAGATACCTCGCTTTTCAGAGATTAGGAAAGGATCAACAGGCCTAGACAGACATTTACAGGTTAATATTCAGCATCCTTCTGTATTTTGATTATGATAAGTAAATAAAGTGTAATAAAAGTTTCGTGTTTTTACGCTGTATATGTAAAACTTATAGGCTCAAATTTTGAGTGCTAAAATAAAACCCTCTCTAGACCGAAAAAAATTTCTAGGCCAAGTCAAAAGCAAAACTTAAAACTACCGTTCTTAAAACAAATAAGAAACAGAAAAACAATAATTTTTATATCCTTTAAATGGAATGTTATTTAGCTAGGCTACCTGGATGCTCACTGCCCACATAATATCCATTAGCAAGTGTCTCGTTCATTTGTTTTAGATCAAGCCAGCCTTGTGCAGGAACGGGCTGTTGCTCTAGGGCAACCCGCAACCGAGTGACAAAACGGTTAGTCTGTCGTCATGGTACACCATGCTCCTGCGCCGCCTGGCCAACAGTTGCCAGGTACTGCTTGCTGAATACTGCCGTATGCCTTTGTCTGAAACATTAAAGGAACTGATGCAATATTTTGTATCCTAATCGTACCATGGTAGCGGAATGTACAGTAGATGACATTTTGGCAATTATACCAGAAGACATAGAAGTAAGTAACTTATAGAAAATCGAATGAACAAGTCCTGCGTATTAAATTCTCGCTATACATAGAAAAAGGTGATTGGTTGCCCTTTTCAGATATTGTCATCAGGTGTGGACAATTTCAGTTTAAGTTTAGAGTATACAGAAAAAACAGCAGGCAATTTAACCTGTGTATAGCATCTTTCTGGACATCATATTAAAATGAAAGCCTTTGCATTCTCTTTCATGGTCCTGCGAGTATTGGTGTTGCTATTCCTGAAATCTTGGATAACGAACTACAGAGCTTTAGGAAAATAGGTAAGGATTTGTGTTATCCAACCCTTATTTTGGATACTTGGTACAATAAAGATGTGAAATCATTTTATAACAAAAGTGAAAGGAAGCTAGAATTACGAATGAACGCCCTTTCCTTGCCTTGCTTCTTTGGTTATGCGTCCATCAAATAAATGCAGAAAACATACAGTGTAATAACAGAACATAAACATGCTTATAAGAAATTGTCCTCACCAGCTATATATTTGTTTATAAAATCTCGTGGCTAGGCCGATTCATTTTATCCGGAACAGACAAGTAGGGACTTAGGTGCCAAAACAAATCAGCATAAAATACAAAGATTTAGTCAGAAGAATAATGAGCTTTGTTGCACCTAAAAAAATCGCACGGAATTCATTGGTCCAATAATAGTAATGTAACAAGATGTAAAAATACTGCTTCCAGAAACTTCACAAAGGCTGTGTTACAACAGATAACAAAGGAAAATTATATTAATTAAAGCCCAGATCTGTACACTCCTAACCCCATTCACCACAAGCGGTTTGAAGTAATTCTAAAGAGAAACTACAAAGCTTTATCAATCCTTGTTAATGTCCAACAGAAGTAGATTTTAAGCAGAAAATAAAAAGCCTTAGCAATCCTTGTTAATGTCCAACAGAAGTAGATTTTAAATAGATACTAAAAAGCCTTAGCAATCCTTGTTAATGTCCAATAGAAGTAGATTTTAAATAGATACTAAAAAGCCTTAGCGATCCTTATTAATGCCCAATAGAAGTAGATTTTAAAGAGAATCTAAAAAGCCTTAGCGATCCTTGTTAATGTCCAACAGAAGTAGATTTTAAAGAGAAACTAAAAAGCCTTAGCGATCTTTGTTAATGTCCATTAGTAATCCTTGTTAATGTCCAATAGAAGTACATTTTAAACATAATAAAAAGCCTTAGCAATCCTTGTTAATGTCTAATAGAAGTAGATTTCAAATGGATACTAAAAAGCCTTAGCAATCCTTGTTAATGTCCAACAGAAGTAGATTTTCAATGGATACTAAAAAGCTTTAGCAATCCTTGTTAATGTCCAATAGAAGTAGATTTTAAATGGATAGTAAAAAGCCTTAGCAATCCTTGTTAGTGTCCAACAGAAGTAGATTTTAAATGGATAGCAAAAAGCCTTAGCAATCCTTGTTAATGTCCAACAGAAGTAGATTTTAAATGGATACTAAAAAGCCTTAGCAATCCTTGTTAATGTCCAACAGAAGTAGATTTGAAATGGATACTAAAAAGCCTTAGCAATCTTTGTTAATGCCCAATAGAGGTAGATTTTAAATGGATACTAAAAAGCCTTACCATTCCTTGTTAATGTCCAATAGAAGTAAGATTTTAAATGGATACTAAAAAGCCTTAGCAATCCTTGTTAACTTCCAACAGAAGTAGATTTTAAATGGATACTAAAAGTCTTAGCAATCCTTGTTAATGTCCAACAGAAGTAGGTTTTAAATAGATACTAAAAAGCCTTTGCAATCCTTGTTAATGTCCAACAGAAGTAGATTTTAAGTGGATACTAAAAGCCTTAGCAATCCTTGTTAATGTCTGATAGAAGTAGATTTTAAATGGATACTAAAAAGCCTTAGCAATCCTTGTTAATGCCCAACAGAGGTAGATTTTAAATTGATTCTAAAAAAAACTTTAGCAATCCTTGTTAATGTCCAATAGAAGTAGATTTTAAATGGATACTAAAAAGCCTTAGCAATCCCTGTTAATGTCCAACAGAAGTAGATTTAAATGGATACTAAAAGCCATAGAAGCCTTAGCATTCCTTGTTAACGTCAATAGAAGTAGATTTTAAATGGATACTAAAAAGCCTTAGCAATCCCTGTTAATGTCCAACAGAAGTAGATTTAAATGGATACTAAGAAGCCTTAGCATTCCTTGTTAACGTCCAATAGAAGTAGATTTTAAATGGATACTAAAAAGCCTTAGCAATCCTTGTTAATGTCCAATATAAGTAGATTTTCAATAGATACTAAAAAGCCATAGCAATCCTTGTTAATGTCCAATATAAGTAGATTTTAAATAGATACTAAAAAGCCATAGCAATCCTTGTTAATTTCCAATGCCTCTCCTTGGTTAATAACTACCTTGAGTTAATCATGTACAGCTGTTCCTCTGCTGGAGATCTTCCTAAAAAAAAAGTACTGACCTTTTTATGCATTAAAATGGTCATATACCCCTTTAGTTTACGTAAAACCAATATGTTTTACAATCTTTTGTTCAACTGTGTGTAGTTTGCTTAAAAATGCCTTAGAGTAAACACAAAAGATCTCGCACTCCTTTGTTTCGATTTTCTCGTCGCGTCATACTAGGGTTATATTCTATATCACAATGTTATCCGGTGATATTAGTAATGCGTGTGTGTGTGTGTGTGTGTGCATATATATATATATATATATATATATATATATATATATATATATATATATATATATATATATATATATATATATATTTACTTTACTCGTATAAAGGGTAAATGAAATTTAAAGTATGACAATTCACCGAGCCAGTGTGAAATGTTCGGTGAAACTTGAGTCTTTTAGTCATAAATTGAAATTTGAAAACTGCATATCAAACTCATACAGAAATATTTAAGCAGGAAGAAGTATTCTGAAAGTATTTAATGAAATATAAGCTTCAGATCTATTAAACTTTTCAAACTCCTTTCTCAGATTACGACTTCTACTTTAAGTCTTTAATTCCTACATAATCCCCAGCAAAATCTCTCTCTCTCTCTCTCTCTCTCTCTCTCTCTCTCTCTCTCTCTCTCTCTCTCTCTAAGAAATTAGTGCAACGAATAAATGTATATTTCATAATACAAATGATTATGTACCAATTGGCTTTGACGTGATGATGGATTCGTCTCTCTCTCTCTCTCTCTCGTTCTATAAGCAAAGAGCAATACATACCCTTTTCCTTCCTCTGGTCCCTTAACACATACAACCTAATCCCTTCACGCAGAGTCAAAGGCAACATTAAGGAACATCAATCAAATACCTCCGACGGTCAGACGGTGTCTATTACTGTCAGGTGTAGTCGCCCTTCCCTGCACTGATTATGCCCACTTGAGTGATTGTCTAAATGCCCATTAGTATTATAGACCCAGATACATCAAGGTCAAAATGCCACGGGCTAGGCGTACGTGTTTCCAGTTTTCTAGTTGTTTTACTTGAAAGTGTTTCTGAATGTGGGGTAGGGAACTAAGGGGGGGGGGTGACTTCCTGAGACTGTTGTATGGCACTATGGTGCTAAAAGATGTATGATGAGAAAGGTGACGCAGTTTAACAAGCTTTTGTCGTCTTGCCAAAAAAGGACAAATGTATACTACCTAAAGGCAAAGAGTTTAAACGTTGGTCACAATTTTGAGAGAGAGAGAGAGAGAGAGAGAGAGAGAGAGAATTTGTTGGTTATAAGCCTCAGGATTTTTCAGACAATCAGCTTAGATCGTCACTGTTTATCTTAATAAGTTTCTAATGATCAAGGTCTTTAAAGTTCTCAATACAATGCGGCTGTTTGATGTTTTATTTATACAGTTCATTTATTTTAACAACCTATATTGCAATACAGAGGTGGCCTAAAATTAATTTATATTAAAAATGAATACAGTCAGTCGTAACTAGACTTGAAATATATACGTGTATATATATATATATATATATATATATATATATATATATATATATATATATATATATAAATGGTAACCCCCAAAAAAGTTAATGAGTAACTGGCTCTTGAAATGTCAGGCGCAAATGGAGATGTGTTTCTTTGGAGTGAATATATTCTTGAGTCGAAGGAGTGAGCATTCTGGAGATTTGTTAAATATGGAGGGTAGATGAGAAGCTGGGCTGAATAATGCAGGAATAGAAAGAGTTAAGGGTTCAAAAAGTTTGTAGCAGTGACTGATGAGGACTTAAGGAAGGCAATTAAAAGGTTAAAAATTGGAAAGATGCCAAGGACTGACGGGGCTGCAAGTGAGAATCTGTGTTACAGTGGCGAAAGTGTGACTGAGTAGCTGACCAGGGTTTGGAGGTATGTCTGGGAATGGGAATGGGAAGTAAAAATAATTCTCTGTGCAACTATAAAGGTGATAAAGTTTACAAAAAATCATTCAAGCTTATTATAATTTTTTACTCGACAAGGGAAAGCGTATTGTAGGATTTTGATTATAGAAGTAAAGCATATGATGAAACGAAGAGAGTATGTGAACCGGTAAAAACCTGTATATGACATAGTTGGACCTTAAAAAAAAGTTGATGACAGAATGGCTAGATATAAAATGTGAAGGGTACTGGGATTACATGGCACAGAAGAAAAGTGACGTACATTGGTAACAGGTTTTATGATGGAAGTGAAGACTGTGTTAGAAACTGTATGCAGAAGAGTGACTAGTGCTACAGTAGATGCAGGTGCAAACATGTGGGATATGAAAATGAGCCATGGATGGTGTGCTGAATTCATTGTTGAATTCGTAGAGAGCAACAGCATAAACTAATGACAGTTTGAAAGTGTTTGCCAGAAGAAAAACTCGAGAATATATATGAATATTAATAAGGTTTTGTGTGTAAAGGGAACCAACCAGATGGAGCAGTGGAAGTTGATATAACTGTTTGAAAAATGGAAGCGGATGGCTGTTTTAACTGTTCAGGACGAACAGAGCTGATGATGGTAGGCAGAGAAAGGTTTCACGGAACAGACGAAACAAGAAAGGTAATAGGGTGTTTCAAAAGGCTGGGAAGATATTTGAATTGTTTATGGAAGCCACGGTGGGAATGTATAAGGGCTAACTTTTTTTCATGAAGCTAATTGAAATGCTGAATGTAAATAAAAGAAAACAAGTAAAATATGTGCCGAAGTTTCTTCGGCGCAAACGAGTTTTCTGTACAGCGTATAATCAAGGTCACCGAAAACAGATCTATCATTCGGTGGTCTCGGTGTAATGCTGCAAGAGCCGCGTCCCATGAAGCTTAAACCACGGCCCGGTGGTGGCCTGTCCTATATCGTTGCCAGACGCACGACTCTGGCTAACTTTAACCGTAAGTAAAATAAAAAGTACTCAGGCTAGAGGGCTGCAATTTGGTATGTTTGACGATTGGAGGGTAGATGATCAACATACCAATTTGCAGCCCTCTAGTAGTTTTTAACATCTGAGGGCGGACGGAAAAACTGCTGACAGATAAAAGGGCAGACGGACAGACAAAGCCGGCACAATAGTTTTCTTTTCAGAAAACTAAAAGCTGAACGAGTGTGGTACAGGTGGCAGAAAATGAAAAATAGGGTCAAAAATGTGGAACTACGGGAAAGGAGTGGTCAAAAGATTAGTATAACAGTAAGGATGAATAAATGTATTCTGAGTTGGTTTGGTCATGTGGAAAGAATGGAGAACGACAGGTTGGTAAATATGTATAATTCAAAATTGTTAGAAGGAGGAAAGGAAGGCCATAGAAAAATGGATTCCTCGAATGAATAGGGAGAGGGAGAGCCTCGATATCTAGGGAGCATCAAAATGCGTGAGTGTGTGGGAACTACTCATCCACGATTCAGCACTTACACTAATAATGTGACAGTGATTTGTGGTTTTCTGTGGAACCAGCTCTTGTTATTGAAAACCGCTGCAAAATAAATAAATAAACAAGTGAATAATTAACTGTTCACATACACACAGACATAAACACACACACATACTGTATATATATATATATATATATATATATACATACATAACATATATGTATATATATATATATATATATATATATATATATATATATATATATATATATATATATATATATATACACACACACAATGTTTCACTTTCAGAGTTCAAGCATGTTTGTTTGTATAGTCAGTTTAAATAATTCAGAGATCTTTGGTGACAAATAACTCTACAAATGACCCAGATAAACTGCGGCATTAACTTCACATGATCAACAGAATACCCTTTTCATTGGTCATTATAGCTCGAAACCCGATCCACCATGTAGGAATAAGTGTGTGGGCGGGGAGAGAGAGAGAGAGAGAGAGAGAGAGAGTTGTGCAATTGGCAAAGGGAGAGGGGAAAGGGATAGGGCTAGAATCATAAGGTCAACGAGGAAGAACTGCCGATCGAAAGGCCTGCCTTAGGAAATGGCCCATTAAGGCAAGCCGGAAATGGCGGGTCTTGGGTGATCATTCAGTACCGGGAGTTTGGCGCCTAACGACCAATGACGTCTTCGGGAGGCCTGAGGAGAAAGAAATGGATAGTTTTGGGGAGTTTAAAATGAAACAATAGAAGACGAAGAAAACGCAAGAGGAGATTGAGGAAAATTTATGCAGTCACACTATTTAATATAATGACACCGTCTTAGATCGGGGAAGAGTGACAATATTTTGTTCGTTTGGTGTTAATCTATTGAAAACAATTAATTACTAATGCTGCACCCAGCTGAACAGAAGATGATCAACAAATAAGCACAAAATAAGGACTGCAACGAATCGTCATATATATAATAATGATAGAATATTATTAACCTAGGTGGCCATCAAATCTGCTTTTCTTTTCTACTTCGGAAGAAACTGATAAATGAAGTGTATAACTGTATAAGCTATACAAATCCTTGGTTTTTGATAAATTATAGAAGGAGTCTTCACAGGTATACAACTTCACTACTGTTCCAGAAACTGGAATCGACCCCCCATCGACTATAACTCGACCTGTCACTTATCTTCCCCCTTCCCCTCATCCCTGCGCAAACCCATCCAATCAAGTCAAGAAGTGTCATTCGACAGATGTCAAATAGAGAATCTGGAGTCACCTAACTTCATCCGGTGATGCACATCCCGGACGTTGGGACACCTATTGTCCTGGTAGGTGTTCCCCTTCCTACTAGTTCTCCCCTAATCCCTGTTCGTTTTACACCATTATTCTTCATCTTTGTCTCTTCTCCTCATTCCTTCTCTCCCTGTCGCAAAATCTTCAGTGAAAGTGACTGATTTCTTCTATCATCGCTCTTCTTACAATTCGATGTTCTCATCCTTACTAACCTTCATCCTTCGCTCCTTACATTCTAGCAACCGCTGCTTGCCTTGTTTCTTAAGCGACAGTGAGAAGGAACGGTAGACACCTTCTCAGTATCTATTCCTTTTGAAGCTTCAACCAGACGATGAACGAGCGGCGCAGAAACACTAATTGCAGAGGATAAGATGTTTACATTCCTCACACCTGATCTGTCGAAACGACGCGCTGGGCTACATATTCTCGTAACTGTCAATATTTGGGGAAGAGTCGATAGAGAAGGCGACCCCCTACCGGATTGGAGGAAGTGGGTGTGTGAAGAAAGTCGTCCACTAAAACTCAGGAAAAAATAATAGAGAGAGAGAGGGAGAGAGAGAGAGAGAAGGGGGCCGGTCACCAGGAGGGAAATACACTTCAATTACATTAACTCATGTGAACACTAACATAAATAAAGACCTTTTTATTTATATCACGGTGACTCTGAGGTAAAAAAAATAAAAAAAAAATAAAAAAAAAGGAGAAAAAAATACATAAAAGTGACGGTGTGCGGGTGCGGGCGGAAATGGAGGTTACATCCCAAGAGGGGCGAAAGCATCCTCTGACGGAGGTATTCTAGGGTTAAAAACGAGGAGCGCGATGGGCGAATGCGGTGGGAGTGTGTATGTGAAGTGAGCAGATACCTGTCCACAGGAGTCCCTATCTAAGGAGGATCTACACAGCAGGAACTTCCTATGAAAACGGGATTGAATAACTGAAAGGAACAACATGATGATACAAAAAAAATAGTGAGACTTTGGATGTCGGACGAAACAGATCCAGCGTCTGCTAAAGACATGAGACACGTGTGCAAAATAAAACACTGGCGAGTATGATCATGTTTCGGAAAGACAGCATGGCAACACGCGCAATAACACCTTCTCAAGCGAATTAACAAATTACATAAAGAAGGAAGAATTAATAACGCATATAATCACAACATAGAGGGCGATACAGAACTGGAAAAATACGCAACATGCGCTTTTACAATAACAAAATAGGGATTCTCTAACTCGTGAAAGAAATGTCATTAAGTACAACAGCTGCAATCTTTCTACCTTTGAGACATTACAGGACCGTATGCACACAAAAGGCAGAAAGGTAGACATTTTCTAAACACTACTTCATTGTCTACTCTAGATGGACATGCAGTAGCGAAGCATGCTGAGCTCAATAATAATCTCCTCTGTCCCTGTCTATTACCCTGTGAATTTGCTGTGTCTTTGTCAGTCTGATATATAAAAACAATAAATCTTTTCCCTAGAATTGTTGGCTAAAAAGACCCCTAATAAAAACACACTAAGATAAAATAAAGCAAGAATCAGAAGACAAAGAAGATCTCTTACTGACTGCGCAAAAATGTTTTTTCAATACAAATATATTAAACAAATGGCAATCTGAAAAAAGAATTCCAAACAACGCAAAAAATCTCCACAATAAAGAAATAATAGAAGGCTTCACTGAAAAAAAAAGTTATATATCAGGCACGCTGATGCTACACAGGTAGACCCGAGTTCGAAATGCTCCGCGCCAGTGAAACATGCCCATCAAAGTCTACATGTCCGGACTGGTTTCTTTGATAGTTTGTCTAAATACAAAAAGTTATCCATGTTATTACTTGTGCTTCTTATAGTTGTAGTCTTATACAAAATAAAATATTTTTTTATTGGTTTTATCACATGTCAGTTTCATAACCACTTTTTTTCAGCTTTTCACTCGACAATGGTCCCATTGCTGCTAATCTCCACTCCCCTAAACTACACTTTTCTCTTTCTCAATTTCGGTGTGTAAGTGTACATATCTTATTTTCCATTAGCTCTCCAATGTCATAACCTCTCTTTTCTCCTTTATATACACAAAATTGCCACTTTCGAATCTGGAAATACTAAGTTTCTTTAAAAATACCACACTCAAAAATATTTGATACTTGTGGCAACTTACATACCTGGGCACCGACTGCCTGTACTGACTACACAACACACTCGTTTTTCCATGTGCAGAATGCTGTACTTTAGCCTTCCTGCATTCTTGTCGTCCCTCTTCCTTATTAACTGTCATTCTTACTACAGTCAGGAATACAGACAAGACAAAAAACTTAGTAGGAACTCTATTGCGACAGGATTCAAACCCGCCATCTTTAGATCCACAATCTGACACCCAAATATAATTTTGAATCATTAAGAATATGATTCACGATTTGCTATTTCCTAAAGAATATATGGTATAACAGTGTGTTGTTCTAGAAAGCCTTATATTGAACTAAACATCTTTAAAGACCATTTTCAGCTTCATTTGTTTACTTCCATACCTTCAAGCTAGAGTGCAGCTTCACGGTCACATTGAAGAATTTCCGGGTGTAGCAAGGCTGCTGACGTGGATACCTGCCATCCAGCCTCCTTGATACACTCACAAAATCCAGTTAAGCAGCGTCCGCGAAGAAGAATAAATTTGAAGAATAAAAGGGGCGTAGCGTCGAAGGAAGGAAAAAGGAGACCGTGAGAGGAGGGAGTAAAAAGAAAAAGAAAAAGAAAAAAAAACAGGAGATTGAATGAGAAGAGATGAAGGCGTTAAACCTCTCTCGGCTTAATCCATCAGGAGACACGGGAGGGCCGCTGCTCACAGGGGAAATTTTTAAGACTTGGGAGCTTAGCGTGGAAAGAAAACTCATACTGGGAAAAGGGACCGATCAGGACAACTTATCGTAAGTGGGAAAAGAGAATACCCTTGTTAAAATAGGAAGGACTTAACCGTCGGAAGACATCAGCTAAGATGGATGATATTCTCGGAAAAAATATGATTCTTGCACCACAATTTGCGCTTACAATTATGTCACCGAATATAAAAAATCATAACAGATTTAGAGGAAATTAACAAAAAGCAGACAATACACGCACATAAAACACACATAAACACGTCCGTGCATCACCAGGCAAGTTCCTCGAGGAAGTGGGGAGCGGGTGGGCGAACTCCACAGCCCTTCTGTTGACCTTAGATGTAAGTTGTGTACCTGGTGGTTAGTGGGCTGTAGTGGGTTAGCCCATGTGGATTAGGGAATGGACTAGAAACCTCATCTCAAGAGTTCCTGGGAACAAGACGGTTAACACCTTTCGGAGCGACGCCTCTAGGGAGACGCATCGTCAATTCACAGTTCTCCATATACTCGTAGATTGGCTCAGGTAAAACTCAAAACAACAGCCACTGTCGCTTTCATCCAAAAGCTACATACCGGTGTGGCAAAACACCTAAGGCAAAAATTAAAGATATTTATATATATATATATATATATATATATATATATATATATATATATATATATATATATATATATACTAAGTGTAATTATATATATATTACATATATATATAAAAAAAAAAATATATATATATATATATATATATATATATATATATATATATATATATATATATATATATATATATATATATATATATATATAACTGAATATCAA
>NC_089784.1:42529144-42541644 GCF_040412425.1 Macrobrachium rosenbergii
AATTTTTAATCCTTAATTCTCCATTCCCGATAAATAATTATAAATTTTTCTGTTTTCTTCAGAAATCCCGATTCATATAATCTAATTTCTCACTTTAATTCTGGATCCCCTTTCATTAATACTAACCATTAATACTGAATTCTAAAGTTCCATCTTTGAATTAAAATTATTGTTCCATTATTCTAGACTCCACTAAATAATTTGGATTAATACTGTTCAAATTGGAATTCCCACTTAATAAATTTAAATTCACAATCCTTAATTATGGATTCCCAATTATTTATTTTATAACCTTTCATAGTTCGGTTCTAAATTTTCACTGTTCCATTTTAAATTTCCATTCTCGAATTCTATAATAAAACTTCTGATTCTGAATTCCATCTCTCTTAATTCTCAGTTACCTTTCTTTTAACTGCAGTTACCGATAATTTTAATCCTATTTTCTCGTTTTGAGCTCTAGGTTTCCACTCTAATTTAATCTACGTCCTATTCCTTAACTCATACGTTGAATTACACAGACGCCAGCGTCTACCAAAATGCAAAAGTAGCCGAAGAGCACATTTGTCTCCCAAATGACTCCAAAAACAGAATCAGAGGAAAAGAAAAATCGAAAAAAGGGGAAAGAGAGGACAAATTGCTTTAACAGCATCGGCAGTTGAGCTTCCATATAGAGAAAAAAAACGGATCGTAAACAATAAAAATATACAAAATATGATACAATCTGATAATGGCCTATTTATTACACGGCCGGGGGAACGTCAGAGAGAGAGAGAGAGAGAGAGAGAGAGAGAGAGAGAGAGAGAGAGAGAGAGAGAGAGAGAGAGAGAGGATACGGTAATTAGGGGAAACAAGGAAGCAACGAATAATGGAAGGGAAGATGATTAGTGAGGGGAGATAAGAGAATGAGCGAACGGAACAATTTATGATAAAAAGGGAGACAAATCAAAAAAAGAATAAAATAAAAATAAACAGAAAAGGGGAAGATATAGATAAAATCTGGAAACCTGTTAGCATGAAAATGATAAAAACATTATCATATTCATACCCATCAATATTGCGTTATACAAAGGACAACTTCTGGAGCTGTAGACTTAAAGCAGATGAAAACAAATAAGTGTAAATAATGAGAATATCAATCAAAATGTACTGTGTCTATCTTTATGCACAATATAGTCGCAAATAACTCATTACTAAGAAATTCACTACATACTGGAAATATTTCCATTTAATGAGCGAGTTCCTTAAGTAACTGCCATCATTTTCCACCTCAAAGAGGCACAACTTCGAATCTTGCTGAGGGTAGGTGCACATATCACCTATAATTGCTTTCAAAACTTATTCTGCTTAGTATAGTATTATATTTGGGCTAATATATACAAGTATAAAAATGTCATGTGGAAACTAGTGACAGACTATCATAAACAAAAAATTAAGTTGTTAAAATTTCTGGATGAGGTCATAAAGTGAACACGGAATGCTTGTGGTTTTAGGAAGTTTGGAAGATAGAATAAAACCATTGATTTGAAAGATATGAAAATGAGACATTTCAAGAAGAAAAACACGAGAATATTTGAGATGCAGTCATGAAACAGTAGGAAGAAACACAAAGAACAGAAGGATATATAAAGTGGTGGCCTAAAAGAAGGGGAGAGAGAATAAGAAGGCATGCAATGATGAAGAGGGGGTGGGTGATAAGTAAAGAAGAACTGAAGGAAAAATAAACAGTTGCTCTAAAAATACGTAAATGCAGAAAGAAAGGCAGAGCCTGATGAGTTTAATCTAAGTTTGAGAATGCTTGTGGAACGTTTTGTTGAGGAGGTAAAAGATTGAAAAATAGAAAGACGTCGGGAGTTAATGGGGGCATAAGAGAGATGCTGAAGAAAAGTGGTGAAAGTGTGATTGAGTGAAGGGCCAGGGCGAGAGTGGTAAGTCTGGATGTCGGAAAGGTTCTAAGGGGGTGAATGAAGAGCATAACTCCTTCTTTGTATACGGGTAAATATAACACATGAGAATGTCGGAAGGTGTACATATTGAGATTTGCATTATGAAGACAAGACACATTGCAGAAGGATTGATATGGGATGAACACTGGGTGTTTAGTCAGGAAGACAGAGTGTTTGTTATGGAAGAATCAAGTGAGAAGTTTAAAAGTAAAGGGAGAAGGGTGTATGTGCCATAACAGACTAAATATTGATAAAGAACTAATACTGAAGCGATGTGGCAGTTGATGAGGCTGTAGGTTTTACAGAATAAATTGCTCAAAGAAACAGGAAATGAAGCATACTTCAGAGTTTGTTGACAGGGACTGACTAGCATGTTTAAAATCTTAATGGATGGAGTGGTGTGAAAAGTTAAGAGAAAGATCAGGTGCGGGTGCAAACTTGCAGAATAAGATAGTCGCAAATGGAATGTGGAATGGAATATGTTTGCACATGATACAGAACAAGTTGGAATTAGTTAGGAGACACTGCAGACACTAGTGAAAATCTGAATGTATTTGCAAATGGAGAAATTTGAGAATAAATGTAAGTAAGAGTAAGGTTATGAGCGTAAATGGAACTAGGAAGACGGAGCAATGAGTGTTATTATAGACACTGGATAAATGGAGGTAGTAGATGTGTATATTTGTTGGTGGGTAAATATTTCAAATAATGTGGGACGAGAAGGAGGAGAGTCATGGAATAAGTAAGGCAAGGGAGGTAGGATGATGCATGGAAAAGACGGAGAAAATTTGGATTGTCTATGCAAGTGAAGTGTAGAAAACTAATGCAAAAAAAAAAAAGGTGGAAGTTGTTGAGATGAATCATCTGTGTTTTGAGGTGGTTTACGAATGAGGAGAAAAAGGAGGACGATGGTGGTGCAAAGAGGATACAATTTGGAAGTGTTAGGGCAAGGAATGGATGGCATAGAACGGGATTGATAGATGGCTTGGAATAGGTATGGGATAAAAGGAGCCTCAAAGGCCAACAAGCAGAGAGCAGCAAGACAGAAATGACTGTTGCATTGTGAGTGCGGGCGTTTCATGTAGGTATATGAACCACGTAATGTGGTGTCAGTTTCCTAGGAAGGAGTTCATCCATGATTCAGCAGTTTAAGTAGGAATCTGCCAGTGTCTTTTCTTTTCAAAGGAGTCACCCCCTAACAGAGGAAACGGCTTAGTGTTGAATGTATATGAATATGTATGTATTGTATTTGTATGTGTATATATATGTGTGTGTATGTATATACAGTGTACATACACATACATATATATATATATATATATATATTTAAATTTGTGTGTGTCTAATCATTTGGAATATACTGAATTTCTGGACAATAGTCATGCACTTTTGTAATTCTTACAAGAGAACATATTTAAATTTTTTTACTCTCTCTAATCATTTGGAATATATTGAATTTCTGGACAATAGTCATGCCTTTTGTTATTCTTACATATGATACAAAGTAAAAACCAAAACATAGTTATGACCATAAGCAATCATATATTTTCAGTTTCATATGCAGAATAAGGCAACTGAGGAATTGTCCTTTTCGAACACCCTCCGACACAGATGGAAACAAACTTGAACCAAAAATAAAGGTATGGAAATGTTCCTTAAATTTCAAATTGCAAATTCATGCAAAATGAGTCACCCAAAGATTTTGGCTGAGAGTCCTGATGGCTAATACAATAGTTTTAAGCCGAGAAACTGCGAGCAACTTCAGCTGTAAAACCAACATTTCTCTTTAAACTTCATGTGCTATGCTTAAACACCACGACGTTACAGTAAAGTAACATTAAAAATTTCTGAGATAATATACTCCAGGGTTAAATGAAAGTTTTATGCATACAAAAGTACTGGAAAGAAAGCTGTTTCTTCTTTACGACATGTAAGTAGTTGATATTTCCTGAAATAAGAGCAAAAGAACATCCTTTCTCTAATATTCTTCAAATGACAAAAGAAATAAAAAAAAATAAGATTAAAATCTTAATTTAATAATTTTTAAACGGCGGAAAATTCTGAGACAAAGGGGTTCAAGCAAATATCTGACACAGAAAGGAAAATAATTATAGTTAAGGCAATGTTACTTTAATGGCAAAAAATATTTCCCTTTATTTTTTCGAATAATTCAAAGGATACTGAGGATCGAGTCAGCCAGGATTTTACCTTGTTACCACTTCGTAAAAATGATCGGCCTATATTTTAGTGAGAGGATTTAGGTAGACTACAATATTTATCTGGTCAAAAACGGACAAGAAAAATATTTTTCACTAATTTCAGTTTAAGATACACGAAAAAGGTGTTCGTGTGTGTGTGAGAGAGAGAGAGAGAGAGAGAGAGAGAGAGAGAGAGAGAGAGAGGCGTTGCCCACTTCCCTCCGGCACCTCTCTTCTCGTGAATATGAAAAAGGATCCGCAACTCATTCCTGCGTGACAGAAAGTCACCATCCAGCTGAAAGTTAGGAAGAAAGAAGAGGCAGAATAAGGACGTAAATTTTATAATATTATGATCCGCTGAGCCCTTTAGAAGGGACTGGCAAGAGATACCTTAAGGACCACAGAGGACCAAGGGAAGGGAGGCAGGGAAAGAGATGTCGGGTGGTAGGCGAGAGAGAGAGAGAGAGAGAGAGAGAGAGAGAGAGAGAGAGAGAGAGAGAGAGAGAGTCGGTTATAAGGAAAATAATACGGAAACTACAGCCTGGACAACATATGCGGGAAGAAATGAAGCGATGTAGGGCAGGTTTTGGAAAGAGGAGTGAGTGACACTAAGAGGAGAAAATTTCCACCTCATACTGTTCCTCCTCCTCCCTCCTCCTCCTCCTCCTCCTCTCCCAGGCTCTTCCTCCCCTCATTCCCCTCCAGAGGAAGGAGTCTTGAATCTCGCCGAAAGAGCCTTTCTGACAGGTTTATCAGAGACAATGAACTTCGGAGGTGAGATGAACGTGGCAAGGAACATTCATGCAGAGTTATATATGACGTGAAACGATTTGGAAAAGGAGAAAGAGGAATGTGTTTCGGAGAATATGGCAGCCTGCAAGGGTCTGGTTCTCATATCGATGTCACGGAGTATTCCTGTCCATGTCGATAAGGCAGACAACTGCAAAGTGAATTTATTTTCATGGTGCCAGTGCGAATGATAATATTTTTCATTTCACCTTTGCGCCATTATACGTACATTTAAATTTCTCTCTCTCTCTCTCTCTCTCTCTCTCTCTCTGTGTGTGTGTGTGTGTGTGTGTATGTGCCAAAATAACCACAATAACTCTGAAACACATTGAGTAATTTCAACCAAACTTGGTATACGTATGAGTTACTATCTAGAAATCAGCACTTGGGGGTAAGACATCACTTGCACCAAAGGGCACCAAAGGGGATAAGGGTGGGAAGGGCTTCCCTAAAACGTTGCTGGTTCTACCCGTAGACTTAGTAACTTTACGAATTCATCATACCTAATTTCGGTATACATAACTTACTACCTGGAAAAGAATACTGTGGGGGTAAGACGTCAATGGCACCAAAGGGGGTCGGGGTTGGGAAGGGGGTGAGAGAGGGAGAGTGAGAAGGAGATGAAGTGAGAGAGAGAGAGAGAGAGGGGGGGTGTTAAGGAGAAGAAAGAGGAAAAAAGAGAGGGAGGGTTGGAGAGAGAGAGAGAGAGAGAGAGAGAGAGAGAGAGAGAGAGAGAGAGAGTTTATCGGCTGTCATTCAGTTATCCGGGCAGCGCCAGGTTGGTCAGCTAGTGTGTGTGTGTGTGTGTGTGTGTGTATGTATGTATATGTATATATATATATATATATATATATATATATATATATATATATATATATATATATATATATATATATATATATATATATATATATATATATATATATATATATATATATATATATATAATTTCTGATTGTCACAATGCCCTCTTAACTTCTCGAATTCTTCGAGCTTTTTGGATACGGTTGTTACTACAAAGCCTTAAGAACCAAGTGCAAGAAATATGAAGAAATTATGATTTCCGGCAGTAGGTAATGAACCCACGTTACCATAATCATGAAGAGGTCACATTGCCGACCTGATCACAAGAAGGATAAAAGTCTATTGCCAGTCTTACATACACATACCTGTCGTTTTCAGATATATTTATTTGAGCTGGAATAGACTCATCCTCACAATAGTAACCAAGTGGGCAATCGTTTATTTCTTTTTAGGCTGAAATATATATGTAGAATCTACTGGTCACTTTTTTACCAGATACCTATGCAACTGTAATCGCCACAATGCCCTCTTAACTTCTCTAATAAGTATATCTGAAAATGACAGATATATGTACAAGAGGCAATAGACTTTTGTCCTTCTCGTGGTCAGGTCGGTAACGTCGTGATTATGGTAACGCAGATTCGTTTCCTGCAACCGGGCATCATAATTTCTTCATATTTCTTGCACTTGGATTTTAAGGCTTTGTAGTGACAGGCGTATCCAAAAAAGCGCAAAGAATTCGAGAAGTTACGAGGGCATTGTGGCGATTACAATTGCAAATGTATCTGGTAAATAGTGACCAGTAGATTATATATATATATATATATATATAATATATATATATTATATAATATATATATATATATATATATATATATATATATATATATATATATAATTATATAATATATATATATATATATATATATATATATATATATATATATATATATATATATATATATATATACATATATATATATATATATATATATATATATATATTATATATATATATATATATATATATATATATATATATATATATATATATATATATATATATATATATATTCAAGAGGCGTATATAGAGCTTGTTTGAAAATCAGTTCGATATTACAAAAAATATTCATTACCACTGATTGAATGCTTCCAGGAATCGCGTAACTTTTTAGTGATTTTTAATCAAATATTCTTCTGGTACTTTGCTTTATTTCAATGGTTGGTAGTTGTACGATTTTCTCGGGTCTAATGGAACGAACCGGTTATTTACACTTTCATCAGACAAAATCGAAAAAAGAGACAAATGAGTACAAACTGTATGTAGGAGTCAATGAACTAGGAACGTTATGGCAGCCCTACATTATATGTCGTATGTGTATATACAGACTACACACAATATATATATATATATATATATATATATATATATATATATATATATATATATATATATATATATATATATATATATATATATATATATATATATATATATATATATATAATTTATATATATACATATATATATATATATATATATATATATATATATATATATATAAATATATATATATATTTATATTTATATACTGTATATATGTATGCAATTGTACTAGCCACAATGTCCTCTTAACATTCTCGAATTCTTCGCGCTTTTTCGGATAGGCTTGTCACTACAAAGCCTTAAGATCCAAGTGCAAGAAATATGAAGAAATTCTGATGCCCGGTAACGGGAAACGGACCCAGGTTCACTAATCAGAACGAGGCACCATTGTCTAGGTCTTGTCACTACAAAGCCTTAAGATCCAAGTGCAATAAATATGAACAATGGTACCTCGTTTTGATTAGTGGACCCAGGTTCGTTTCCTACTGCCGGGCATCAGAATTTATTCATATTTCTGGCAGGTGGACAATGGTATCTCGTTTTATTTGTGGACCCGGGTTCGTTTCCAGCTACTGGGCATCAGAATTTCTTCAAATTTCTTCCACTTGGATCTTAGGGCTTGGTAGTGACAAGCTTATCTAAAAAAGCACGAAGAATTCGAGAAAGTTAAGAGGGCATTGTGGCTATTACAATTACATATGTATCTGGTAAAAAGTGACCAGTAGATTCTATATATGTATATATATATATATATATATATATATATATATATATATATATATATATATATATATATATATATATATATATATATACTGTATAATATATAGACATACAAACATATATACGGACATAAAATGTAGAGCTGCCATAAGGTTGCTAGTTCACTGCCTCCTAAATACAATTTGTACTCACGTTTCACTCCTTTTCTGTTTGATGCAAATGTAAATAAACCAGTCAATTCTATCTGCCTTAGGATTAGGTTGCTTGGTGAGATCGTATATATTAAATTGGTAAACTTTATTTTAAAACATGAAGCGTATCATTCATACCATATGTTTTTTACTTAACTCTACTTCCTAAAGAATTACATTGGTGCGCTTTCCCTAGTTTTCCTTCTTTCTTTCTTTAAATCTTCAGCTGAAACCCTTATGGGCAGAGTCAACAGTCTGTAAGGCCAAGATTGTGTCACTCGGAAATAAGCCTGAAGATAGAAGCAAGTTATAAGAAAGGTGATAAAAATAAATATGAGGGAACAGACGTAAACCGGTACACACGGCCTCGGAAGACGTCAGCAGAAAACAGGAATGAATTTGCTCCTTGCTTAAACATTTGGAGATCAGTAGATTCCACAATATCACTAGGTAAATTATACAACATTTTAGTTGTAGCCAAGATAAAACTCTTAGCAAACAGTAATATTAAACCTGCTGCAAGAAAACGACACATGGATTGCATGGATTGAATCGAAGGCAATACTTCTTATCAGCGACTTCGTCTTGATGCATCCTGATCCTCTCAGTTTATATCCATAAGGTTTTCCTGACCGTCTCCTTTTACAGGTACAATTTTGGCTATTGTTCCACAGAATTAATGTTTCCTCGTGACGCCATTCAGTTCACCAATATCCCATCAACTCAGTGGAAACTCAGAAATCCAAAAGTTGCACGGATTAGTTTCTTTAGAGCATGTAATCTTGCTACAGAATTAGACAAACAGTTAATCCATATCTATGGAACAAGTCTCCACTTCATTACAACAAAGTTATTTGCTTCACAAAGGTTGGTATTCTCATCGATCACAGGCACTCAGAACTCTTCTCATATGGCAACAACGATCCTCCAGGTGAGTGTCAAGTTAAGGGGTCCCGCCTACAGTGCGCCTTACGGGGTGCACTGTTGGCGGTATAAAGGTTCTTTGCAGAGTTAATTAGACAGCCAACTGCATTACTTTCCCCATTTTACTTTTCATACTTTCCCAATGGTTTCTTCCAGCCAAGCTGTCCAACTTCCCCATCTTGGTCCAGCTTTCACTCTCACTGAAAAACCAATCCTTGGACCAGCCTTGTAAGGATCTAGAAACGTGAGTCAGTAATCGCAATGATCATATTCACATAATAATAGACCTCAGAGTGGCCTCTGCTAAGACTCTACCAACGCTGCTGGGAAAAGCGATCGCGAGAAAATCTGTGCGGCTGAGAGGGCAGGGCCACGGAAGAGCATCGTGCATAGAGCGTTTCCAAGCCGTTGGTGTCTGTGCTCGAGGGGCTGACCACTTTCAACATTATTAAATATAAATATGCGGTCAAAGCTCTTCTTATCGTCTCGAAGACTCGAAGGCCAGTATGAAATGCGTTAACAAGACAACGAGAGTAACGGATCAAACTGTTTTCCTAACAATCTAGCAAGTTTGACATATCAATGCAGGATAAATGCTCCATTTACTCGTAAACTTTTCAAACACGTCGGAGAATGCAAACCTCCGCCAGGGCTAATAATTCAAACCCGCATCCAAAATAAGCTTTATAATGATCCGGATTTCTCCCGAAGCCTAATCACGCCGCCAGCCGCGAGGCCCACCTCTCGCAAGTACGCAAAACTCTCGATATAAATTTTCCCTAAACTTGGTAACCATCAGCAAGACAAAAAATCGTAAACAAAACCTACTCATCACAGGCAAACAGGCCTCCATCACTCTTCTTATTGCCTCCGCTAAGGAAGTTATGCTTTTAGCTCGGTTTGTAAAGTTTTTTTAGTAGGATTCAACAAAAGGCAATGTGTGGATTTTTACGAAAATTTGACCAAAAGGTGGGACTCGTCATTGGCAACATGAGAATGATTCTGGGAGAGATAGGATACTTCGCATATATGAATCGTTTCAAATGTTCTAGATCAAAGAAACCGAAACACCATTACCATTGAATTTGTAGCAAAAAGTAATCATCGTTACTCCTGTAGAAGAAACCTAATTAAAGTCCATGTCTCCCCCCTACCTCTAGGGTTCCGTATGGCTCCAGACAATAACCACTTGTGCTCGATCACTACACTTCCTCACTAAGGTAGAAGGTGGCGGAGCTCGGTAAGGGATCTAGGGCTCCCATGTATTCTTACGCTCATAATTCGGCAGGATATCCAAACTTTTTTCACACGACAAAACGAGGAAAACATCATAGGCATTTTCACTCATATCGCAAAACAGTTTCCATGGTGGTATTCACTAAAAAGTCTAAAAAAAATATAAAAGTAAAAAGTCCGCAAGACTATTTATCCGATCAACTTTGTTCAACACTAATTTTTCTTCGACACAAAATCTTTCTCTCGCCTTTGCCATCAAGCTTTTCACAAAGGAAGTGGAGTAAAAATTCATGCAATAAAAAAATAAGTTAAATGGCAATGAAATGCCGGCTAATAAAGACGTGGCTGATGCATATTGGTAAACAAAGCTTTTGGTTAAAGAATGGCCGCTCTTAAGTAGTCGAATTTTCATGTTCCACACTCAATATTTTAAGCTGTTTGTTTTTGGCTGTAAAGGTACCATTACTGTGAAAAGAAGGCAACTCAATAACAACAATCGTTTGCACCTCGCGCGTAAAACTTATGTTACCGGACACACTCTGGGTGTAAGGCAATAATGGAAATTAAATATGCGAATGCCAAGCAAATGCACAGACTGGTTTATAATACGCATTTGCAAGGGAAACGGAGTCAGAAAAGAATATCTCATTGCTGCAGTCATAACATATATGATTAAAAGTAGAACGTGAAAGGCCAAAAAATCTGAATATTGTATGATAATACACCGATGAAAAGAAAACATGGTGGACCAGAAAATATAGATGTTTCATGGTAACATGTGTATATAGGAAATTAGATAACTTAAAAATCCTTAGTTTGAAAAGAGAACGGAGATAGTCATCGAAACTCAAATGATGGGTAGTGGGAAAAAATCTGAATTTTGAATTGCAAGAGATATTTAAAAAAAAAAAACAGGATTAGTCAAACAAAACCCGACTACTATATTCTAATTACGACATACGAGTTAGAAAGCAAAAACAAAGATAGTTCGGAAAACTCGAACCTCCGAATAGTTATGCACGTCAAAAAGAAGAGCGAAAAAGTCAAGAAAACCCTGCGATGATGAATGGCGAATGTTGGGAAGGCGAGAAGAATAAATAGGGGGGCGGAAGGGGATTACAATATCCCCCACAAGGGAAAGTAGAAAAATTCCGTGTATCATGATACATTATTCTGAATTATAAACAGCATATTCTATGGAATCATCCAATGCGCGGGCGCGCGCGCGTGTGTTTTTGTGTGTGTGAGAGAGAGAGAGAGAGAGAGGACAAAGGAATTAAGGAACTTCTCTGGTATCGATTTGCAACTAAGATTTAAGGCAAGGATATCGTAACTATCTAGGAACAAGGTAGCAACATTGGAAGTTCTTTTTGCATGGGATATCTACTACTTTTAATGGAATTATACAACAAAAATTATTTCTTTCATATTCTCATAAGTCAACAAACTGACATACACAAATATAAACCAAAAGTGACAATACTGAATAGATTTAGATAAAGTGAATTCGTTAATTAGAATGACTTGGCAGCCTGTGAAATGCGGAGAGAGACCATGTTTTCAGGCCTAAGATGAAGCACTACAAAGTTTTTCAGTCTTGAGCTTGAGTAGGCTAATTCTGGGTTAACTTCATATCATCTTGTCCTTAAACATTACTTATATAAGTTTGTACTGAAACAACTGTACGAGCAAACAAAAGATGGCAAGGTAATCATGAATTCAGAAGCTAACGATGTGTGCGTGTGTGTATGTGTGTGTATATATATAAATATATATATATATATATATATATATATATATATATATATATATATATATATATATATATATATATATATATATATATATATATATATATATATATATATATATATATATATATATATATATATATATATATATGTGTGTGTGTGTGTGTGTGTGTGTGTGTGTGTGTGTGTGTGTATATATATAAATGTGTGTATATATATACAGAATATATATATATATATATATATATATATATATATATATATATATATATATATATGTATATATATATATATACACCTCTAACTTCCGGAGCAACAGCTCGAAGAACAATCAAGGCAGGGTCAGGGGTCAGGCACTGTCATTATGCATTTTATTATAATATGCCGACGTTTCACAACTCCTCATAGAACTATGAGGAGTTGTGAAACGTGACCTGCATATTATAATAAAATATGCATATACAGTATATATTCCTGACCTATATATATATATATATATATATATATATATATATATATATATATATATATATATATATATATATATATATATA
>NC_089784.1:42546644-42561644 GCF_040412425.1 Macrobrachium rosenbergii
CAAAACGGCACAAGATTTATAAAGTTTGCTTTAAAAAATGCAGCATATAGCTAGTGAGATGGGAATCATAATAAATCTATGAAATACTGAAGTAATATGGATAGAGTATCCGCAAAGAAAAGAAATAACATTAGATAAAGGATTAATGACGCTGAACCTTTTGACTATTTAGTAACAAATTCTCTTAAGTTAAAATTCAGTGAAAGGCTAGAAGAGTAAATCAAACAATGGGCAATCTGAATAAGATTTGAAAATCAAATAAACTGAAACTGCACATGAAAGTAAGATTATATAGGAAACGGTTAAACAAATGATAGATGTTCCAAATGTAGATGACATAATGATAAAAAGGGGATAGAGAAGGCTTGGACTTTTATTTTACACATTTCCATGCAGAATTGAACATAATAGCCTCAGCTGGGTTCTTGTGTGTAAACCAGAGGAGTTCGAAGATCCAGACCTACCTGAATGACAACTAAGGGAACGGAGGCTGGAGATGATTAGAGATTAGCGGTTGGTAAAGCACAAGAAGAACATGAGTGGAGGAATTTGACTAAGGCTGCCCCTTGCGTCACGCGATGTTGGAGGCTGTGTAATTATATATATATATATATATATATATATATATATATATATATATATATATATATATATATATATATATATATATATATATATATATATATATATATATATATATATATATATATATAAAGTTATTGCATCTTTGAAAAGACAGGCTCGTTACTCTATTTGAATAAAGAATAAAAATGTTGTGTCGCTCTTCTGAGTGTGTAATATTACAGGATGCCCTCATGGTAGGATATTTCAAATGGATGATTAGACGCGAAACGAGTATTTTTTTTGTGTTTGTGTTATGATCCATCCAATACCTCGTCCTAATCTAGGAGAGATGGGCGCTAGGAATCCCACATAAATGGCCTCCCCGTTCCAGTTTCAGAACTCTGAAAGGTAAAAAGTTTCCGTCGAGAGCTTTAACCGGATGAGAAGGGAAAGAAACTTTGGGTCAAGGTAGAAGACCAACAGTAATTACTTCCTAAAGTATTTGTTACACTTGTGGTTGTTTTAGGGCAGCGAACTTTGGTCCGCAGTGATGATGGAAGGGGCTAAAGGAGTACATTCACTACATATAAGTTCTGGGTACATACATACATACATACATACATGTACACACACACACACACACACACACATATATATATATATATATATATATATATATATATATATATATATATATATATATATATATATATATATATATATATATATATATGTGTGTGTGTGTGTGTGTGTGTGTGTTGTAAGTTATGGTATACATCAGTTAATATATCAATATGGAAATGACTTTTGTTTTCTTAGACGAAACACCTATGTTCAAAAACATATTTCATTCAATATCGCCGGACCTTCATATACGGCATTTATGTAAATATACATATAGATACACACACACACGCATACATTTATATATTGTATATATGTGTATACAGCTGTACATATATATATATATATATATATATATATATATATATATATATATATATATATATATGTGTGTGTGTGTGTGTGTGTGTGTGTGTGTATGGAAAAGACTGTCTGTGTATGCATGTGTAGCTCTCCTCCTTTCAAACGCCTGCATCTACCTAGATACAAAAAATCCATAAATGTCAATTTTGTCGAGGAATTGTTTGTGAAGCACAGCAGTGAGCTGAAGCTCAAGAGAGAGGTTATACTGTACTTAAAGGTTAAAGATCAAATGGGAATTTGAGTCTTAACGTAAAGTTTGAAGTATGCAAAATATAAACTTCATATTTATACAGCCCACTAATGAGTCAGGTGCGCAGGGTGAGGTTAAGGTCAGGTCATCTTAGATCTAAAAGGCGGTCTATGAATTGCAGCTTGGCAGATAATTGTTTAATTAAATGATACAGAGACTTTATGTCTAGTATAAGATCCACTAATGATACTGGTGGACTGCATGAATTCACGTTACAGGTCGAAAGTCAGAGGAGTACAACACCAGCCATAATGTCTGAAATCCACTCTACGAGACGAGAGACTTCACATTTGGTGTGCCAAGTCCACTGATGATTACCATTTGGATTGTGAAACTGAGGGTAAGGTCATTATTTAAGGTCAGGTATCAATAGGAATCTGACTTTGGATATAATTATACACTTTTACAAGATGTTCATTATGTTTGGCATAATAATATAGAACAAATCTCAATTGTGTGAATGGATATGCATGTAAAATGTACCCCCTGAACATCTGATTTTACTCATTCTGAACAGAACTGAAAATTGTTCCCAAAAAGGGTAAAACGAAATACTACTGCATATCAATGTTAATTTATGCGTGTTTCTATAAAAACTACTGCATAACAGTCTGTTAATATATGTGTATTTCTATCCAAAACTATTCTCTTCATCACATATGTAACTTATGACCTTTCATTTGTTATTGTTTTATATTCCTCTGTTTTCTCTTTCACATTTGGCATTCCAATCCGCTGAAGATTGCTCTGGGAATAAATGGCCTTTTAAGCTTACCTGGCTGGAAATGTTCGAAAATTTCGAACAGTGATAATAATAACAATAATCAATACAATCTGTTTTAAATGCTTCCAAAGAGGAAAAGTATTGTGAATAACGAACCAAACATCAAGTCCTTGCTTACAGTGTGAAATGAAAATGGCATGAAATGCAATAATGAATGAAGCAAGCAGTTATTTTCATATTCACTGGTATTTTAAGCAATGAACAGAAATGTCCTATGAAGTTATCATAACATTACAAAAAGATTAGAAAAAAAACTAAGCTAACGAAAAAAATAGATCTAAATTTAAAAATTATAATTAACATTTGAAAACATTTAAACATCTCAAAACTCTTGTAGTCTCTTTCTCTTCCAAACATCCCTCCTTTCCCTTCTTATCCTCTTCCTCGACACGTGAGGTTCAAAGACGACTTACCCAGACTCTTTCCATCCCCTTCTCGCCCCCACTCACCAAAAATGATCTAATTATGAATTTACGTTCAGGCCTTTTGATTCATTATCCAATCAGATACTGAGCTTTGGCCTTGCCAGCCAATCTGCAACTATTTTTTTTTTTTAGTCGGAACTGATATATACCAAGCGAAGAAAGCTCTGTCGTTAGGTCGCTATGTTCCACTCCTGGCTAAAATCGATCTTGTCTTACTTTGGTTACCATTGTGGTAGGTTTGCCAGTAGCCAGTCCAACGTAATTTGTAATTTTTCTTACAAGATCTGAGTTTTAGCGCTTCTTATGTTATGAACTTAATAACTGCTTTCTATATTTTGATAGAATTGTCAAATGTTTACTACAATGGTTTGTTCGTGCAGTGGTTTTTAACGTGTTTTTTAATGAGGTACTGCCTGCAAGCCATGAGTTTAAAAAAGTGCCTCTCAAATGTTATAAAGAGTTTTTAAGTGCTTCATTATAAACAGTTTCGTTAAGTGCTCATTTAAAGTTTAGAGCTTTAACTAATGTTCCTTATAAGTTACATCCTTTATCAAAGTGCCTCGTATATTTGTGAATTTTTATAAGGGCTAGTGCAACTTGACCTTTTTCGTGTTTCCTATATGGCGTGAGTTTTATCAAGGATGACTAATTTGCATATGTGAGAATGTATATGAACACGTGTACAAGTATCGGTTATTTAATATATAAGTATTTTCTTTTCAGTGATTTCAAGTTTATTAAAGTATCGGTTATTACATATATAGGTATTTTCTTTTCACAGATTTCATTCTTTCTAATGCAACGTTTATGATGTGTCCTCAGTAAATTAGTTGTTAAAAACCGATTAATTGCCATTTAGCGTCATGAATGTCATTGCACTGACAAACTGAATCTTGGACTTGTTCAGCATTCAGCATTATGGGAATTGCCACCAAATGGACATTTTATAATTAATCAACTGCTGTATTCATACATGCAACAGCGCTACTTCACAAATACAATTTTTTAGAAAAAGGGAGAACCTATTTGAGGCACTTTAACAATGTAAGCCGCGTCCGCGTGGATAAACTTACTGGAAGTTAAAATACGGATTTTTGTCCTTACAAACC
Source organism: Macrobrachium rosenbergii (assembly GCF_040412425.1). NCBI lineage: Eukaryota > Metazoa > Arthropoda > Malacostraca > Decapoda > Palaemonidae > Macrobrachium > Macrobrachium rosenbergii. The sequence continues at coordinate 42,550,764 of NC_089784.1, forward strand.
TGGAATGTCGACATGCAAATTCACTTGTAAATGGAAAACAAGCTAGCATTAAATGATTTTTCTCTCTATTTCCTCTGTCATATACAAGGGGATATATATTTTAGAACCATAATTTCCTTTATTTCAAATGTTTCCCTGCTTTTTTTTTAGTTACTAATAAACGTTTCTGTCAAAGTCTTAGCAAATATTTCCTTGTATCTTTCATTTCTTCTTTTGGGAAAGACTGAAGTTTTGTCAAAGGATGTGGTCTGGAAATAGTACACTGACTATCAACGCTGAATATTTAATTCTTTTACCATCCTGAAATCTTACGTGATACGTGACCCTACATTTCTTGTCAATATTTTTGGAATCTTGAGTTCTGCATAGGTAATGTGTTGCACCACATCTCAACGATTTAAATAAACAATAAAGCAAACAAGAACATACACACCAATTATATATATATATATATATATATATATATATATATATATATATATATATATATATACAGTATATATTATATAATAACAATATATAATATATATAATTATCCACAGTCGAACATCGAGGGAGACAGCGTGTGTTATTCAATTTTTTTTTTAAATATGCTCAGTCATATTGTATATTAAATCACGGCAGGAGTCACAGCAACGTTTCGAAATAGAGGACAATATTAAATAGAGATCCACTGCTGGAAATACGCGCCCAACGCTTCTAATTTATCTGTTTTTACTTCCAATGGCAGCGCTAAGGCAGGTGACACGTCCCAGAATACAACAGTATAATGGTGTTTCAGCCTTTGTCCATATTTCGCTGTATCTTTATGAGGGCCCGATTTCTCACAGGCCAGTTAATAAAGGAGGAAAAAAGGTCAGGTAAGGAAAAAATTCATAGAAAGCTGCATTGAGTTTTTTTTTTTCTTTGTAATATGGTACTTAATAACATATTAATTTTGTACACATCTACTGCCTCGGATTTGGCCGCCATCTTGGAAGAGTAGCAGCCAAAAACAGTTTTTTATAAATATTACAATTGGGACTCACTTATCCTCTAGAAAAAGTGTTCTATGTCTATAGTGCTTTGCTCGGTTTTGACGCTAGAGGAGAGAGAATGTTCGCGTTTGATCCCCTTTACCTGCCGAGAGCAACCAGATTCGCTGAACAGCAGCACCACTGTGCAGTAAATGTGCCTCGCTGTCGAACTTCTCAGTTCCAGAGGTCCTTTATTCTTCACACCAATGGACTGTGGAACACCCTCGTGCAATTGGAACTTCAAGTTCAAGCGAAGATGCAGTGCATTACAACCCCAATACTATTACTGCATTTTATTGCATTCTTATCTATTTATTAATTTTAATTTATTTTTTTCCTTTTTAATAAGTGTAATCTCTTCTTTTTGTCTTTCCCTTTACCTCCTCTTACTTCTTCCTAATGAACATCACATTCTTTGGAAGCTTGAATTTCAAGTCAATGGGCCCTGTGGGCCTGTTTCATATGAATAGGGTCATCTTCTGAATGATAACGCAACGAGGGACACCTCTTTCCAAGCCAACCATCCTTTTAAGAACATCATTTTCAAAAGATGTTAAAGTATAGTCATTTCATATCACTGTCGACATTAACAGTCGGTTGTAGTTTTGCTTCTCCTACCAAGCTCTTGTTATTCTTCCCTTTGGTGATCTTTTCATTCCATTCCTAAACTATGTGACTGCGTTAAAACTCCTTTCCAGGTCACCTAGCTGTCCTTGGAGACAAGCATCGATCATATGATCGCCCCAGGCACTATTTAAGGGAGTTCCTGAGTCAGCATCACAGGAGGGACCAATTTGGGACAGCTGGCACGCACCCCAAAAGAGAAAGTTGGGAGATTACATGACACACGATTTAACATGTAGTCAATAAAGCGAACCATGAGGCCAAGGTTGCAGGATAGATAACAGATGACTCCTGCAAGAATGGGAAATTAATCTGGGCAAAGGAATAAGAGGACCTACACACGATGCCTCTCATCAGAGACACGCCAGACGCAGAACTAACACCTTCAGCCCTTTGAGCTCCGCTCCCTAAGAACCATCTCCCAAACCACTTGGCTGACATCCAGTCCAGTATATTTCCAGTGCCAATACCCTTAATACCCACCCTACATCATCAGTGAGCGGGTTCCGTTCTCAGCTACCACTCTGTTGGCCACGAGCTCGAATCTCCGACCGGCCAATGAAGAATAAGAGGAATTTATTCCTGGTGATAGAAATTCATTTCTCGCTATAATGTGGTTCGGATTCCACAATAATCTGTAGGTCCCGTTGCTAGGTAACCAATTGGTTCTTAGCCACGTAAAATAAATCTTATCCTTCGGGCCAGCCCTAGGAGAGCTGTTAATCAGCTCAGTGGTTTGGTTAAATTAAGATATACTTAACTTAGCACATCTGCAAGGACCCATCTCTCCAACACAAGGTACAGTGACAGGAATTCGAGTTTTACCAGTCATGTAGTCCTTTTTCTTTTGCTATTCCATTTTCCGTGTTTCCAACGCAATTCTCATACAGACCTGACTTTGTTATTATTTCTGTTCATAAGTGAAATCAACAGTGTTATACCCAAGGATCCGTTGTCACTATCAGTGCATCCTTGAACCCTTAATTGCCCCAATTTCATCAGTTAATCGTATGCATCCACCACTGCAGACGGAGTTTCTCACTGTGGATCCTTCTGCTTCGATTGTGCTTTCACTGCCGTGGTAAACCCACTGCAAATTGACTCATAGTGCCCTTGAAGTGAAATCCCCGGCACCCAGTTATCATCTGCTCATCTTAATTTAGTGCTCCGACAGGATCCCATTTACCTGTCCTTATTGTTCCCATCTTCTGATTCGTGTTATTGTAAATATAAGTGACTCTAGTTATCCTAAAAGTTTACCTAAAGTCCCCCATTCTAGTAAAGCCCTAAGCTTATTTTCCTTTCCTCTATGTTCTACCAACCAAGGAATTCGAGTCAGATTGCATCATCCCTTCCCGGGTTTAGAATACAAAAATAATGATAATATTAATTATTAGTTTGTGGGAAAATTTCTTCATTAGAGAAATGCTTCATTTGTGAAGGTCAACTTTCCTCGCAAAGTTAAAGGGAAGGGTGTGAAAACATTGATAGACTATAGCATTAAATGGAAAGATGGAAAACATTCTCACTTAGGAGGAATGAAAGCGTGACAGTGCACGAAAAATGTAGGCAAGTATACACAAAAGAAAGAGGTGCTGAAGCTTTTCAGTTAAGACGCCAAACCTCTCCAAGGCCTATAGCATCTCTGAGATGTCTAGAATCGGATTTTGATTTCCTTCATCACTGCCTTTTTGTGGAGAGATTAGCCAGATATGTTTGTAAAAAACAAGGCAAAACCTTTTAAACGGGTGCAAAATTGTGCACCATGTCGAGATTTCATGTTAAGGACCTTATTTTGAAAGCAGGTGATAAGAGAAACGATGATTGGGGCAAAACATTTGATACTCGCGTATATAATGTAGTCGATTTAGTTGATGCAGAGGCAAGACACCATTCAACCTGCATGAAGAAATTCTACAAACATCCTCTGGCATGAAACGTGGTCAAACCCAAAAGGGCTACAGTTTCAGAGGCAATGACTCATGCTTTTACCTACCTAGAGGAAAATCGACAAGTATGCCATTTTTCTTTCGGTTGAATTTTTGTGGGAAAAAACAATAAGTCTGAACTGAGGGAAAGATATGGAGAAGACAGTGTTTTATCTGTAAACAAAAACAGAAAGCCAGCGGTTTGTTTCCGTGACACAGGGAACAAAATTCTTACAGATGCTTGGACCGAAATCCAAAGAAGTAATGATGAGACAAGAGCGGCGTAGGATAGTAAAAACAGCTGCAAAAATAATTGCCGAAGATATAAGGTTATTACAGATATATGAGACGGATCAGTATCCACCACCAGAAAAATTCCTAAATGACTTGGAATCTTTTATACCAGATACCCTGAACTGTCTTGTTAGAACTGTTGCCTTGAAGAACAGGAAAGGGGATTAAAGTAAATGGGATAAGAAGTGTGCAGCACTGGGGCTGCAATGTGACATAAAAGGTTTGGCCCCTATCGCCACAAATACAGACCCCGCTCCCCAAGAGCTGCTCAACATTATATTAAGCAAATACCTCAAAGGTCGCACTACGGCCACTTGCGGCTGTAGAAGGGCAGGATTACAATGCTCTGTGATATGCTTCATGCAAGGGGTTATCATGTTCAAACTCTGACATAATCATCGATGAAGAGAACTGTGATGATCCCATTGATACGATATTAGAAAGCTTTCTAGTGGCAGAAGGAGAAATAACACAGAGAACAGAATAATCAGATGCTACGCTTTCACGTGCTACCAAGTATTTTAGAAATATATCAACGCTACTAGATTTCAATATCTTCCTATGGAGGACAAGATGCGCTATACTCCAGCAAAGCAGAGTGATGAGAGAGTTTGTCATGAGAGAATCAATGCTAAGAAGGAGGTAAATATAATCATAATAATGCATCAGTAACTGGTCTGACAAAGAGTACAATTGACAGCTTTATCTAGGCTATGTACTTTGGGTAGCTGCTGGGAGCAAGGGTGGTACCTCCGCCAGCGAGCATTCGCTGTCTGTCCTAAGCCAGAATAAAGGAAGAAGGACACAGCTGCATGAGAGTTTTCAAAGTTATATGAGGTATCGGGGATATGGAAAAACTGGTGGTAACATTTTTGTACCTCTGGCAACAAAATAGTAAAATGCACAAATAAAAAATGGATAGATTTTTTGTAAAGAATTTTATGAAGATTATTTTGTGTATCGACACATTTTCCTCGAAAGTGAGACATCTTAAAAATATTGTTTTTGACCGCCATTTTTCCAAGATGGCGGCGAATTCCTGGGCGGTAGAGGGGTGAAAAATTAATGTTATTAAGTACCCTATTATAAAGACAATCAAACTTACTGCAGTATTCCATGAAATATTTTCCTCGTGTAACCTCCTATTAATTGGCCTATGCATTTTCTTTCCTTCATTTTTAACTTCGCAATTCTTTCGTTTTCTCCTTTGCCTTCTTTTTTTTTCCCTTCCTTTCATTTTGTATTACATCTTCCTCCGATCTCTCCTTCTGGTTTTGGAATATCGTCTTTGTCCCATTGAGATAATGTCTTCCATGCCTTGAAATTTCGATTACAGGGACTATTACCTTTAGCAGTAAAGTACCAGCTCTCTCTCTCTCTCTCTCTCTCTCTCTCTCTCTCTCTCTCTCTCTCTCTATGTGTGTGTGTGTGTGTCCTCAAAGGCTTCAGCCTTCATTCCTCAATGCCCTTGCCTTAGTAGAGCTAAGTTGTCCCGTTGGTTTAATATAAGGTGATAAAAGCAGCATTAATTGCTCCCTTGCCTGACTGCCATTTTCCTCGTATTTACGGCCGCCAGGCGTGTAACAAACGAATCGGCATCCTCTCTCTCTCTCTCTCTCTCTCTCTCTCTCTCTCTCTCTCTCTCTCTCTCTCAATTTAATATTTTCATATATTAAATGACAATTCATAGTCTTTTTCCCTCACACTCCCTCCTTAAGCTTACTGTACACCCTATTCCCACAACTACCCCTTTTGCTCTCTCGCTCTCCTTAACTCCTTCCCATGCCCTCAATTTCTCTCTCGTTCTCTCTTCCTGGTTAAGGGTTCAAGGCAAACCCAAACCCAAAACGACAGCAAAAATGATAGAAACGAACCCTGTGGACGGGATAAGTGAAGGGTCCGAGGGTAGGAGTAGACTTAGAAGAGAAGGTGGTTGAAGGAGGGAGGGATAGATCAGGAGCAGGTGATGTGGAAGTGGAGGGAGGCTGGGAAAGGGGTGGCTGGAAAAGGAGGAGGAGAGGAGGAGAATGAGGTGGTCGGCAGAGGCCAACAACAATTCAGCTGCGATTTGTTTTCCCATGTAATGACGGTCGGCATAATTCCCGATTAGCGCTCGTCATGTCTCAATAGGGCCCTTCATCATTATATTGGAAGGAGAGGGCGGGTGGGGAAGAGAGACGGCAGTCAGGAGGGAGAGGAAGATTGGCTATAGAGTGGGCAGTTGCACAAAACGTTATCTACTGTATAAAGTTATTGTAATATTCTCAATGTAGTCTTCACTATCTGAATAATATTAGCCCATGTATTCTACATTATGGGGATGAATTATTACTCATCAATTAATAGAAAAGCAACGAAGCTTTAATTATTAGGAAAAGAAATGACTAACAACGAATACATTTCAAAATGGCCGAAGCATATGCAGACAAATATATGAAATAGCATAGATGGAGATGCTACCCGAGGAGGGGGAACTATACAACTGAAGGCATATACTTTATATCGTAACCGCCCAGATCCATACTTACAACAGTGTTCTCAAATACACACAATAACTTTAACGTGCAAAAACACCTAGACCAGCCTCATACTTGAAGCACACAAACAAATTCCCTTTCTATTTCATGGAAAGCATTTGTAATGAATTACTATCAATGCAAACAATATACACCTCACTATTATTAAAAATACGGTTAGCTAATGCTAACACAAAATTTTAAAACGGCCAGTACAAATAAGTAATATCTCTTCAGGTTCTTACAAAAGACTAAAAATTCAAAAGGAAACTATAGTGGAATCCCCTGGAAACCACTTGCCCACCTCACCCACCACTGCTTACCTTGCCTTGACCCGACTCCACAGCGGATAGTGGGGGAGGGAGGGAGAGGAGGGAGGGAGAGGGGCCTTCCCAAAAGTGAAACAATAAGTTTAAGGCAGATGTGTTCGTCCATAAAGCAAATCTCTCTCTCTACAGCCTGCCATAAGCTTTAAGTAAATGCGTGCAAAACCGGAGGGTGTTTATATATTACGGCTGTTCTCGCCTTCCGCCGCCTCTGCGAATTACGGCCTCTCGGCGAACACGCCACAGGAGGAGGAGTAGGAGTAAATAAGGCCCATAAGCATTGCAAGAGTACTCTCTCTCTCTCTCTCTCTCTCTCTCTCTCTCTCTCTCTCTCTCTCTGTAATGGAGTATATGAATTCGCAGCCATAGCCGATTTTCTTTTACGTTACTGTTATTCGCTCCATTTCTCGAAGGATCTGTCAAAAAGGTGGAACTTTCACATGCGCAAACAATTTCCATTCGCACAGATCCAATTTTCCATTTGATCAGGGATTTAATCAAGACACCTGTCTAGTATGATAATCTGGTTGGATATGCCAACTCATGAAGCAAAACATTTTGTATATTATCCTTTGCAGCTAAACAAAATGCATTGCCATTAATTTTGCTTAGCAACTTCTTTCCAACCCACTTTCCGGCCAAAAGACCAGAAAAAAGGTTTTTCCAAACGTTTAGCCCTTCTGTCTTGTAAAAAAATAAAGTAAGCCATTACTAAGATTTACAACCGGCAATAAAAGTACTGTGCGAACGCAAATGGGTACACTGAGACCCAGGATTCCAAACGAATAATTATATGGAGATGTTCCCGTGAGGTCCAAGAAACAGGCAGGATTGTGTGGGCGAATGAAAAGTGACTATTCTGACGGATTGGAAAATTAAGTCTGGCTTGTTGGGCAATATATTACAATGATGCCAGTAGAGCCAGCGAGTGAGCAGAAAGGAATCTGGTTCAAGAGAAAAAGTATCACAGGAGGCCATCAGAGTAAGTGAGCGACTGAGTATTCGAAAAAGGATATAAGAGCCTGCTTTAGGAGGCAAAATGAAGCAACGAGGTCCAAAAAGTAAGAAAAGAGAGTGACCGAGTATTCAAAAAAAGGATACAAGTCTGGTTCATTAAGCAATGTGTGGATATGAGGCCCAAAAAACCAACAGAGTAAGTGAATGAGTCTTGGAAAATGTGTAAAGGAGTCTGGTTAGTTGGGTAATTTGTCACAATGAAGCTCAGGAAGCTAACAGAGTGACGAGTGGGTATTCAGAAAACGTATGAATGGGTCTAGTTTAAGAAGCGATTTGTCTTTGAAAGTAGTACAAATGGGTTGATTTTAAAGGCGATCTGTAAAAATGAGGCACAGGAAGCCTGAGTAGTCAAAAGAATTATATGATTTGGTTTAAGACGCAGTGGGTCGCAACCAAGACGCTTGCAGAGTGAGTGAGTGACTGAGCTCTCAAAAAATATAAAGGTGGCCCAAGAAGTAAATGGAGTAAATGAACTAATATTCAAAGAAAATATAAACGATTTTAGTTTGTTAGATATTGTGTCACAATGAGGTCACAAAATCCAAGAGAATAACTGAGTGAGTATTCAGAACTGTATAAAGGAATCTGATTTGCTAGGCAATGTGTCGCAATGAGGCCCAAGAAGCCAACAAAGTGAACAAGTAAGTATTAAAAAAAGGTATAAAGGAGTCTGATTTGTTAGGAAATATGTCGCAATGAGGCTCCTGGTACCAAAAGAGTGAGTGCACGTTTCACAATAGGATCCAAGAGACCAACGTGTGAGCGAATATTTGAAAAAGTAAAAAGAAGTCTGATTTGTTAGGCAATGTGTCCCTGTGAGTTCCTACAAGCCAACAGTGAGTGAGAGAGTAGACAGTACTGAGTGACCTATTGTCATGCGAGTGAGTATTCCAACAGAGTAGATAATTATATGAGTCTGGTTTGAGTGACAATTTATCTCAAAGGGGCCAAAGAAGCCAATAAAGTGAGAGTGAGTATTTAGAAAAGTATAATGGAGCCTGGTTTGACAGGCAATGTGTTACAATGAAGCCCATGAACCAAATAGCATGGGCGAGTGTGATTTAAAAAGAAGTATAATGGTGTCCATATCAAGAGGAGATACGTCACAATGAGGTCCATAAAGACAATTAGGAAAAGTCTAAAGAGTCTAGTTCAAGAGTCAGTATGCACTACGAGTCCCAGAGAAGCCAACGAAGAAAGTGAGCATATATTCGAAAAAGTATAATGTAGTCTTTGTTAAGAGACATTTAGTTTAGTAACATAAAGTTAAGGCAAAACGCATGAAATCTGTGAAAAAATTCCCAAAAATCTTATTTTTGCGAGAATATGGAGAGATATGTGTCTAGTATAACCAAAAAATAAATTTAGAGTGTCTCAGGGGTGGGCAACATATTTTTTCGGCCTCCTTTATCACCGCACATTAATGGCCAAAACAGAAGCATTTTTTACCATGAAAATGGTTAAATAAAAAAAAAACTTGGAAACCGCTATTCATATGAAAGTAAGGCATAGAAGAACAAACGTTGGAATCATAAAAACACATCCAATGCTTTAGTCCCCGTACCAAAATATCTAATAGTTCGGCTGCTAAGGCCATTCAAAATTTTATTGATGTAATATTTAATATTTCTTTCTCTCTGCATCTGGAAAACGGTCACTCACAGGAAAGAAGTTCACAGAAGAAAAAAGCTGCAAAATATCACAATATTATATAGGAGATATTGCAATTCAAATTTGTTGTGTCCCAATTTCATCACAAAAAAAAAAGGAAAAATGTAGATTTCTTTATGTAACTACAAAACGGTCATTTATTTGAAGAAAGTGTCGGCATCATCTACTGCTTGTTCTGTGCTAATGTTGAATGCTCTCATTTCTTGACATAGTAGTTGAATTAATGACTTCTTATTTGACTCATTTGCCGAGAAAGACTCTCTATCAGAGTAACTGGAGTTTGCAAATTTACATAGTATTTTGGTGATACTCCCGTGATACAGTCTTTCTTGGTAAATGAGTCAAATAAGAATTCATTAATTCAACTTCTATGTCAAGAAAAGAGAGCATCAACATTAGCATAGAACAAGCAGTAGATGATGCCGACACTTCAATCGTAAAAACCGCAACTGGAATGGCATCAAATGCGTTTTCCTCGGTTAAAGTTGTAGCACAAGACACATATATTTTAGTTTTACTTTGCTTCCATAGGCCTTCACATACGAAGAACTTAAGTCCAGATTTTTCCAGCAAGCACATAGGGGTAAGAACAATCCAGAAATTCTACCACCAACAGAAGATGCCAGTATCCAGCATGCTCTGAGAGTGCATCACCAATTAATAATCTGGAAAGAACTGGATACTGAAGCTTTAAGCCCAATTGGAAGAGGATGGGAACTTGATCGAAGTCTGAAGTTAAGACCTAAGATGCTTATTGGTGATATTGCCCCTGATGAACTGCTGAAATCGGTCGGTATGCTGCAGTTGCAGGGAAAGTGAGAACCAGTGCCAAACAATGAGGTGCAGCTGTAGAAGAGACGGCTCTTTTGTATTACAGCTTGCGGGGTCTGTGGTGGCCATTGTTCAAATGGAGGAGCGGCAATGATAAATGATAACTTGTTAGAGGACGATGAAGATATCTAATTTAGTTTTGATAATATTAGTTATAACTTTTCTTAAACAAATTACAAATAATATTAGAACTGTAGTACCTATATCAGGATCTTTGTTCATTCATAGAATGCCCTTTGTACCATAAAGTAGGTGCTGAAATTGTTTAAAACAAAATTTGGAATGTATTCGCTATCTTCAGAAATACTAAGTTATAACTTTATTTATTTCGTATATATTAATATTTCTAAATTTTTCCTTGGATATTTTGTTTTCAAACAAATGATTTTCTTAGACAAAGAATGAATTGCTTATTGTTTTGATATTTCATGATGAAACTGAAATAATCAAAAAATGAATTGCAATATCTCTAATATTATTAGTGTTATGAAGTTAATAATTACCACACATGATATATTTTGATATTCTGAATCTTTTTTAATTTCACGCACTTTTTTTTTTAAATGACCATTTGTGAGTTACATAAAAAAGGCCATATTTCTCTAATTATTTTACGATGAAATTGAGATACTTAAAATGTTAATTGTAATATCTCCTA
>NC_089784.1:42571644-42591644 GCF_040412425.1 Macrobrachium rosenbergii
TCAGCTTTAAACTGAGCATTTGGTAGCTGGGATGCCTGGGAAGATGTAGCAACTCTCCGACCAAGATGACATCTCGCATCTTCACTCGGGTGTGAATGTCTACCAAACCAATGATTCAGCTGACAAATGCTTTACATTACTCTACTTTCTCCTTAATGGCATTCATGTATTTTTATTAACCTAAACTTCTTGGCTACATATGAGATATTTGAAACATTTACTTGACAAAGTATTCAACATTTTATGTTAATCGCAGAGTGAAAGAAAAGGCTTCATCATTCAATTACTGTTACTCTTAAATAGGAGTTTGTTAAGGAACTATGATTAAATTATTGTAAATATTAGAATACAATAAATAATAAGCTACTGTTACTCTAGAACAGGAACTGTTACAAATATGAGCAGATATTGTAAAAATTAAAAACAATAACTGTAAGTGATTTCCTTAAGGTAAATCTTACAATAATCATGCACTTAACTTTTAGTAGTAATTATTACGGTCAAAGACATGCAGTTAGTTTGCCTTGATGAGGCAATACAATGAAGTATACATGGTCTTCAACAGGTGTCGCCATGCTACTTAAGTTGACGGCACAGTGCCAGACGTGGCACTGAGGTCAATGGTGCTTACGGGCACAAAGCTAAGTACAATGAAGGACAGACGAATATGTAGTGCACGGTCTTTTTGAGTCACGGACAAGGGATTTAAATTACAAGGGAATGACAGAGAAGACAAATGATAGATTCCAGAACAAGTAATGATTGATGAAGTAAAGTGATAATTAGTATGCCAAAATTACACTCTTTAGCCTATGAAAATTGCTTAGGCTAAATCTTTTGCCCAAGGGGCTTCAAAGCAGTCAAAGGACACGACCCCTCCGACAGGATTATCTGCCAATATCTATGATAGTGGCACTGTGCCAAGTTAGCACTTATCAGGTGATACCTAATGGTTTTTGGCATATACAGTTTTAAAACGTATCAAGCTTTTGTAGGCATGAGGGGGAAGTCATACAACCTATGAATTGAAATGTCTGTCAATTTGCACTCCGCACTGGCAGAATGGGAAGTAAAGTCAAATTTGTGCCTGGGTAAGGCGTGAAGTAAATGCGAGGGGTACTCGCCGACGAATAGTGCCACCCGGTCATCTGTCAAGGCCAGCTCACCTGAAGAACAGACTCCCTTCCAAACCTTCAGTATGTAACCACTGTCATAAAACTGAACACTCGGAATCTGAGTGCCACTTCAAAGGGGAGCTATCGAGAAGCACCCTTCTAAGCTGTTCAAGAAGCACAATGGCTCCTCTCCATCCACCTCCAAGCAAACCTCACTATCCACTGACACCATAGGCAGTCAAGCCCACCCAAAGAGCCACTGCAAAGACTGTGGTGCTCCCAGTCGCTATAGTGCCAAACTTTCCGACTGCCCATAGCATGGCAAAACTACCAAGCATGTCCACGTAATCAGTGCCACGTCTGCCATGGCATGGCCTCCTGACCTGACACTCCTCACCCCCCCTGAGAGCTCACCAGTAGATCTGGCATACTGTGGACAGCGCATCAGACATATGTAGATTGTCACAGTGGCACCCTTGGACGTTCTAGCTCACCAGTAGATCTGGCAGCCTATGTCTGCCTGGCTACCTTAGCACAGCGCATCAATCACAGACATATGTCATGATTGTCAAGTCACGAGTGCCAGCCAAAGCCACTCCTCCCTCTTCAGAAAGAGAAGAAACTCGTTGGACGTTTCTCCCTCCTCACAAAAGAAATTTTTCCATTACAAATGGGATAGAGGCACTCAAAATCAACGCATCTGTCACGTGGAGGCTCAGTCCCTAGGACAGGATTCTCTGTCTCAGGCACAGGGTCGCATCCCCAGTTCAGGCACTGTTGGGACCCTGAGACCAGACTCCATCCATCACGGACATTGAGAAATTTCCAAATATGATTCCTGCACCTGGCCCTGATGTGCCTCACGTCACTGATCGTCCTTTGGGAGATCCAAAATCCCTCCATTGCCTGGCCCTCAGAGGATGAACCTCTGAGGGCTACACCTTCTCTGATGAAGACTGTCCTGCCGGGATCCATCACTGCTCCTGCTTTAGCTGCAGCAGCTGGATAGTCAATCACCTTCTCCAGACAGTGATCACCAGGGAACCTCACAATAAACCCTGGAGGAACCTGGAAGAGAAAAAGGCAGAAGGGCCATAGCTGCTCAGAGCCACAAGCTCTCAACAACACCACCTTCCATCTGATCTTTGACGGAAACAACATTGGAAAAAGTACTTACAACACCTGACAACAGAGGGGGCAAAATCTAGACAAGATCCTGTAAGACAGTGCCTTGTACATTTAATGCAAATAATTTTCTTAGGACTGCAGTGATAAAATTTTCTCTGCATATCAAAGCCATTGAGCTCCTATGGTACTCTTGGCACAGTGCTGCATTTAGTAGAGTTATATCATGCACCCAAAAATCCAGAGGTGGTTGCTTGGATACCCCTCATGGGTTCTAAAAACAAAAGAACTGTCCTCAAGCCTCGCAAGCTGAAGACACATCCTAGAAAATTTCTCCCTCTCACATTCCACAAAATATATAATAGAAATTTTTCCATTATCAGATGCTGCAGGACATATGTCATGTTAATGATAAAGTGCAACTGGGCATTTCACCAGACATTTAAGATCTGCAGACACCTCTGAGTTAACACCCTCGTTAAGTAAGCTTTTCATTTTTCTCCTTGAGTTCAGTAGAACACCTCAGTTATCTTCACTCCCAAACCATTAAAGGGAAGTTAATGGAATGTCTGCTTAAAGAGGGAGCTGTAAAAGATTTACACCACCATCATTGCTGTGCTTGCTAGAATTAAGATCCAAATTCATATACTCTGAGGAGAGTGTGACCAAACCCGATAGGGATCAGATTGAGAGTTAATTTTTAAGGTGTGGAAGCTAGCAAAGGTCACTCAGGTAGAGAGATTACAGTTATCCACAGGGAATTCACAGTTCAGTGGTAGCTATGTCCCCTTTTCATAGACAAAACAATTTTATAATGAACTTACTTGCTTTTGTCAAAATCACCCTCTCCAAATTAGTGATGTAATGCTCCTCCCTCCCCCCTCCTATACCTATATACAAAATAGAGCGGACACAATTACAACCTCCTGGCTGGACCAATGCATCATGTCCCCACAACTTCATGATTCTATTGTGACCTGCAACATTTGCTACGATCCCTTACAGGCATCATTCAGTACCCCATCCCTAATCTACTGTGAACCCCCTAACTGATTGCCCACCTGCTGTTAACTGGGATTTCAAAACCAACAGAAAACCAGATCCGTTACGGAATCTATGGAAACCATGCTCCTGTCAATAGTTCAACTGGCAGATGCCTTACTGTGCACTAACCCAAAATGTAGAAATGACCATCACAGGAGAGATATGAAAGAATTCTATTCGAATATAATTTCCGCTATGCTTGCCTCCGACCGGGATACCTTTAGATCTTGTCAAGGGAACTCTCACAGTATACCTGGATGGAATGACTTGATTAAGGATCTATATACACATTCACGAGAAATGTTTTTATTGTGGAGGCAAAATGGAAGCCTGAAGAAAGGACACTTTGCACTGCTAATGAGGCAGGCGAAAGAGCAGTTCAGACTTGCCCTTATGCACTGCCAACTGAATGACAAGCAACTAAGAGATGATGCAATGTCTAGAAAATTAGAATCTGGCGATTACCCTCGTCTTTGGAAAGACATTGAATCCCTAAATCCCAAAACTAAAAAACTATCACAGAGAGAAGGAGATGCCATCGGAGACGAGGCTATTGCAAAAATGTGAGGCGATCACTTTAGCACTAACCTGAATTGCATAAACGATCAAGACTCCCAAAGGGATGTAGATAACCTCCTTACTGATGACACTGTTTCATTTTGCCGATCGTATAACGCCAGGTAACATCGGTGATGCCAAAAACAACCTACCTAATAATAAATTGCCCGGCTGCGATGGTCTGCCTGCTGAAGCTTTCAAATTCTGCCATCCGATAATTTACATTTTGCTAGCTGCTCTCTTCAATGTGTGCATAATTCACCAGTTTCTCCCAGACTCCCTACTCTTAGTTCACTTAATAACATTAATAAAAAATAAGCTAAAGGATACAGCTGACCCTGGCAATTACCGCCTGATTGCAATTACTACAACTGCTTGAAGACACTTGAGTCCATTCTTCTAGTGAAACTTCTCCCCTTTCTACACACTACTGACAACCAGTTCAGCTTTAAAGCAAACCACTCAACCGACACCTGCACCTACTGCACATCCTGAAAGAATTGCTGAACTATTACCTATCATCAGCCTCTCCTGTTTTTCTGTGTTTTGTAGATGTGAGAAAAGAATTTGACAGAGTAAACTATCTGAAGCTCTTCCTGAAGCTGCACAAACGAGGCACACCTCTATATGTAACTGGCATCTTATGTTGTTGGTTCCCCACACAGCAATTCGGTGTCAAATGGGGTAACGTATTGTCGTACACCTTTGGCTCCCTAAACGGGCTCCGGCAAGGGGGCATTCTCTCTCCATACCTGTTTAACATGTGCACAGATGCCCTGGATGTCAAGCTGAACTCACTCCCAATCGGATGCACTATCAACGAAACAACAATAAACAACCTCTGTTAGGCCGACAATATGGTTCTGATTTCCTCATCAGTGCAAGGTCTCCAGAGACTCATCGACACTTGCCGCCAATATGCAGACGAATTTGATATCCAATACAACAAAACCAAGGCTCAGTGTATGTCGCTGCTCCCGAGATCGCTTAAGCATATTGCTGAACCGCAAGTTTTCCTCAGAAATCATCGTCTGGAATTCGTGCATGAATTTCTGTATTTGGGCCACATTATCACGGACGACCTAAAAGATACGGCCGACATAGAACAGAGGCGTCGTAAACTATGTGCAACTGGCAACATGATTGCAAGGAGGTTTGCCTTCTGTCACCAAGACACGAAACTGCTGCTCTTCCGCTCGTACTGCTACAGTATATTATATGGGTGTTCCCTTTGGACGGAGTATACCCGAGAGACCATGAGACAATGACATTCTGAGGCGCCTCACAAACACTCCTATCTATCACTCCACCACGCAAATGTTCATAGAAAACCGCCTGGATAACTTGAAAATCATTGTTAGGCGAACATTGTCCAGTCTGATCGCCCGATTGAGAAACAGCAGCAATTCTCTCATACAAAGCACCCTAAGCAGTGAGGCCAGAAGGAAATCTAAATTGTAGGAAAGATGGGATGATGAGGCGTCTGTTCCTTAAATGACTTATTCTCTGTTTTTGCAATTATGAAGTGTCATCTCCTGAATCTGTCATTATTATTATTATTATTATTATTATTATTATTATTATTATTATTATTATTATTATTATTATTATATATTTCTACTTTTTGTTATTATTGGTATTTTTCCTTTTTTTATTACTACTATGAATAATATCATTGTAGAGTTTTGAAATTTCAATTCTCGTATTTAACCTTCTGGACCTGACTTATGTAACCATCTAAGGTCCCTAGCTGGAATTAATAGTCTGCAAGCTGTATTTTTAATTGTTATCATTCTTAATATATTCTTTTTCCTATTCTCCATATAATTACTGTCATTACCATTATTATTAATTCTATTTTTTCTACTGCTTCAGCAAGTCTGTGTATAATGCCGATTATTATTTTTATATCGTTACTTTATGTATCTATATTGTGTGTATTGTATTTGTATATTCCATGTATATGGCCCTGAGCTGCAATAAAGAATATTATTATTATTATTATTATTATTATTATTATTATTATTATTATTATTATTATTATTATTAAACCTCCTGCTGTGCACACATTCTGCTGGTTCTCAATGGTTTCAGATGTCGTTTGTCTCCCTGTTTTGAACGAGCTGGCGTCCCCCCAACCCACCGAGGCTACATCTACAGAACAACCCTCCAAAGCGCCGGTCATCAACTCAGTCTCAGCCCAGCTCTCATCCTAGACAGACATCTTGCTATCCTATAACCACCGGGTTGTCCTTGTCCTTGGCTTACTTGCCCAAGAACTGGTACTTAGACTGCAAGAGGTCTTGGCGACAAGCCGCCATCAATTGTTGAATAAAGACAAGTCCACTCATCAGCCCACTGTTGCAAGATATCTATTGTACACCTGAAATTAACAATTGAGTTACCAGTTCTCTTTTTCTCGCACTGAAACTTCTCACTTCATTTCCCAAATTTCTCTCCCCATGTAAATGCCCTTTGATATCCCATTGCCAGTGTTTTGTGTGTTTTCTGTGTGATATAATTTTAGTGACTTAATTGTCCCTTGTTCATAGCGAATTTATTCATTCCTTCCCATGTGCATTAATGCTAGGGAAAACCCCATTATCCACGAAGCTTTACTTGAAATTATTCTATTTCCAGATACGTGTTATCTCGTTAACCTCGCCTCCTTCACCACCGCCTTGCCTAGTGAAAATCTACCCAAGGAATGCAACAAATTCAACACTGCAACACTGCTAGCTATAATTTTCTGTAGCTGATTTCCAAAAAATTTCATTGTGTAATTCCCGAGCCAGTGGCTCTCTGAATGCGCTTTAATTGCATATAATTCATTCTTTATTCTGGAAACCCAGAAGATTTATATTTCCTGTTAAATCTTATAACAGTTTTACTTTATTAAGAATTGTATGAGTTCTTCATCCTCATTTGCCATGCTATAACTGTGTGCAATAAAGTATAATTTTGTAATAAATCAAGAGTTCCAGTGGCGACCTTTTCCCCAAGTAATTCATGTGTAAATTATCTCATTCATGTGTTTCTACTGATTACGATTAGTCATGGTAAGTGGTTATGCAAGGTCTTAAGGTAAAATTCCTATTACATTTACCCATTCCAAAGCTAATACGTGAAAAAAAATATATATATATTATACACACACACACACACACACACATATATATATATATATATATATATATATATATATATATATATATATATATATATATATATATATATATATAATATAAATTTCTGACTTACATCAGGATCGATTCCTAGTCTCCAAAATGAAAGCCCAGGGCTCTACCATTTGACCCACACAAGTCATGAAAAAAGTTGGAACCTAAGCACTTTTGCACCTAGGTTTTTCCTTGCCAGGCTACCGCCTAACTTAAGAGCGAATTTTGCCCAACTTCCCGACAATGAAGTGAGTCAATTGGTAGCATTTTATTATCACTTCCCCTTCAGCGTGAATGTAATGGAACTAATATATATGCTATACACTTTTCACTATTTAAAACATACAAATTTAGATAGAGCAAAAGCAATTCTATCAAGATAAGATTCTGATTTGTGTTCAGAGACTATAAAAAAGCTAAATACGAAATGTTCTTGGGAGATTTAACAAAGTGAATGGAATAAGGTAAAGCAGAACTAGGTTATGATATTCTGCCTATGTATGAAAAAGAAAAGAGAAAGACGAAATAAAGATTCAGAATTCAAACACAAATTTAGCAACAAACATGGACATTTCGGCATTGCGAAGACTTCTTTTTTAAGAAAATGTATTGGCATTGTTTTCTGAAAAGCCATGCCTATATTCTCGTAAAAATAATAAAAAAAAAGAGGGGTATTTAGGCATTACATGATAGAACATCAACTTATATGTAAATAAAAATACAATAAATGGGATGAACAACTATCTAGGAAATGGAGACTTATGCAGAACTAGAAAGAGAAACAAACAAATAATGATGGATAAACTGACGACAGGTTCCACATGTACGTTTGGGCACCAGCGTGAGAGCAGACCAGGTGGAAGTGACTTAACTTCCATCACTTCTTCCAAATCATTATCTTTTCTTGCCTTTCCTCTCTCTACGGAGGACAACTTCATCATAAATCAGCGTCAAGCGGAAGACGATGGCCGCTGTCTGACACCCAAAGCAAAGCAAATAAAACCATGTCGCAGCCTTTCCCCACTTTTTTCTTAATGAAACGGGACCAGTGCAAGAATGCTGAATACGTTACAATACTTTCTGTAAAACTAAATGAAAAAATATCGATTTAATTACAGCTTTAAAATTTAAAGTTATTAGTGTATTTAAAAAAGAATCAAATAATCTTTAATATTTCATTGAGTTGAAAAACGGGCAGGCTCAATGTTAACATTTTTCCTTTTGCATATAAGAAATCAATAACGTTCATAACTGGACAATGATGTAGGAGTTCTATGCATTCCAGTGTTAAGACTAGTTGCATTTTTAACATTTCGTGCCAGAATCATTAATAACCTACTTAACAGTGAACGTGATTCGATAAAATATGGAAAAAATATTGTTTAAATATACTTTAATATTTGGAATTTCAAATCATAAATAGGCAAGTAAATAAAAACTGAATATATATGTTTAGGATTTCCAAAAAATATACACATTTTTATAGACATGCTGTTATTAAAATGCACTAAAAAGTAAAAAATTATTTTTTGAAACTCACCAGGATTTTCTTACAGTTAATTATGTGTACAAAAATAAAAGCGTGGACCCCAAACATGGAAGGAATTGCTACAAGAAATTAAAAAATCTATTTTTTTTTCACGTAGCATTCCCTCCCATGTTTGGGGCCCATGCTTTTATTTTTGTAGACATGATTAATTGTAAGAAAATCCCGGTGTCTCAAAAAATATTTTTTTACCTTTTAGGGCATTTTAATGAAAGTACGTCTATAAATTTTTTTTATATTTTTTCATTTTATACTTTTTAGTTTTGACAGAAATTGTAACCAATGATTGTAGTTAACAAAACTGATATCCGTTTATGAGGGGGGTGAGGGAAGGGCGAAGGGGAAGTGGGAAGGGAGGGAAGAGAGAGGGGAGGGGAGTAGGAAGGTGAGGGGCAGGGGAAATGGGAGGAGAGGGGAGGGGGGAATGGGACGGGAAGGGGAGGGGAGAGGAAGGGAAGATGGAAGGCGAGGGGAGGGGAGGGGAGGAGAAAGGAGAAGAGGGGGGAAGGAGTGCTGAGGAAAATTGGAAGGAGATGGAGGGATAATAGGAGGGGAGGGGTGGAGGAGGAAGGGGTAGGGAGGGAAATGGGGAAGGGAGGGGCGATGGATGGGGAGGGAGGGGATAGAGGAGGGAAGGGGGAGGGGACAGAAGAAGGAAGGGAAGGGAGGACACAGCTAAATTAATACTTGATCGTATGCTGGGGAGGGGGAAGGGGGATGGAAAGGGAAGGGGAGGGGTTATATAGAGGATAGATTCTACAGAGTCAAAGAAGCTGCGAAAAATCCAGAGTTTCATACAAATCCTGAGATACTAGGAGAGGTCACTGTGGGGTCCCTAGAGTTCACTGCTGACATACTGATCATGTAAGGTTGTGTTGTCATAGGGATTGTGTCACCATGCAAAATTTCAAGTCCATCGGACGAAGGGAACAGGCAAAAATTGAGTTACAAGATTTGATGACAGACAGACACAGAAGTCAAGTTAAATAAAGTATGTAATAAAAAAACAGCATCGATTCACTGAAATCCAAAACTTCCATACAAGGCTGAATTCCAGTCAAAAAGTAAATCGAAACATTAAAGCAACCAGCCTTGAAATTCTCCTCCTGCCTCTGCTTTTCCTGTCTATAGACTTTCTTCCTTGAAGAGCAGGTCTTTCGCATCTTTCGTGGTTAAGGCCCAAAGCTTCTTCCTTCCTTCCTTCCTTTAACGTTTTCTTGTTTTCCACGGCCTGATCATTGCTCTTACAAAATCGTGCATATATTTCCTGGTGCTGGCGCTGAATATTAAAAATTTGACGACACTTCTTTTTTTTTTTAAAGTGTCGAGTCAAAAGAGATTCAATTGAGAGAAAATCATTTCAAAATAGCAGCCGGGATTGGAATACAGAAAAAGGAACAAATATGTCTCTGATGAAAATTACACTCAAAGATCCATGCAAGGAAGCCTGTTCTTCTCCTCTGAATAGGGCCCGATTGGACCTAGAGTCTCGTTTCCTGACCATTTTGGCATACGACATAGGAACCAGCACTCTCTCTCTCTCTCTTCTCTCTCTCTCTCTCTCTCTCTCTCTCTCTCTCTCTCTCTCTCTCTCTCTCAATGCTCCCTAAATGATACCTTTCCAATATTTATTTTGTATTTCTCTTTCTCTTGTAAATTTCCACATAATACTATTAAACACAACTCCCCCTTCTCTTATCGTTCTTTCCCGCCCTTCTCTCTCTCTCTCTCTCTCTCTCTATGTTCCCTAAATGATACCTTTCTAATATTAATTTTGTACTTCTCCTTCTCTTGCAAATTTCCAAATGATGCTATTAAACACAATCGCCACCTTCTCTTATTTCCCCCGTCTCTCTCTCTCTCTCTCTCTCTCTCTCTCTCTCTCTCTCTCTCTCTCTCTCTCTCTCTCTCTCTGTGTTGAAAATATCTAACCGATACCTCTATAAAAATAAATTTCTGACTAGTACTACAAGAACAAATTCCGCATTAATACGTATCCCCCTCCTAGAGAAGATATGCAGCGCCATTTTCTTTTAAAACTACGTTTAGCATTAGACTGAATGTGAATGGCCTTTGTTTCACACTAGGATCCACACTTCTTTTCTTTGCTTTCTCTCTCTGGGAAGTTCCCTAGCGTCATCGTTTATCTCCCACTCTTTCTGTC
Source organism: Macrobrachium rosenbergii (assembly GCF_040412425.1). NCBI lineage: Eukaryota > Metazoa > Arthropoda > Malacostraca > Decapoda > Palaemonidae > Macrobrachium > Macrobrachium rosenbergii. Next base: position 42,582,376 of record NC_089784.1, read on the forward strand.
CCTCCCTGTAACTGCTCCCCTCTGGAAAATTGTCCTCTCGAATAATTCGTGTAATTGCCCTTTAGGGCAATTAGACCGTGCCTCCATAATCGTCCTTTTTATTCTTTCTTTCGTCTCTTTTCTTCTCTCTATCTTTCATCACCTACGGTTAAGTTTCATCTCACATTTTCTACCTTCCTGAAACTTTGGTAAAACCGTATGGGCGAGAGTGTTGATTTGCAATTTTGTGTGTAACGCATGAAGGCAGATTACTTCCACACACGCACACAAGCACACACACACACACACACTCACACCCACCCACACGCGCACACACACCCATACACACCCACACACAAAAGATGCTCTTGACCTTTTTTACTTGTGTTTATAGATATAGTCCAAACATGGCAGCTGAAAATGCCATAAAAATTATTATAAAATAAAATGGAACAGTGAAGATCACTGTCCGCTGTACTTGTTGTTTTTACAGAAAGCGGAACGTGTTAGCACGTTATTAGTGGAACTGTTTACATTCTCCTACAAAGTAGCCTCCAAATTATCGAACTATCGAGCCACAGCCCGGTCCAACCTGACAATTAAATATAAAACAGTTATGAACTAAGAAGATTCCCCAAAAATATATAATGTTCCTTTTCAACTAGTGTAACATGTGATAAGATTATCACGCAGTTAGTAATTAGGGTGAAAATCAACATAAATGAAAATAATATTAAGTCACAAGAAGTGCCTTGGAAAACTCAGCGAGTCCCTGGAGATTGGTGAACAAAGGCGGAGATTCCACTTGCCCAATGAGGATAAGTGGGACAACTCACCTGAGATCATATTTTCAGTAACTTAATGAAAAAAGAATGGTATGCACCCAGTATTCCATTTATACTGTATCTCAGATAGGTACTTTCAAAAAGAGAACTTGCTTCAAATACTCAAAATCTCTCAAATTTCAGAAAATCAGTTTCTTTTCATTCTACTGATTAATGAAGCCTTGGAATTAATATCTAACCAGATCACTTATAAGTCCGTTTACATTTCATAATATTCATAATTGAATAAGCATTCACATGGAACAAGCATAAAAGATTACTAATAAGGACAGTAAGTTTCCACTACAAAGAATGGTGTAAGAAAAATAAAAAAAAGGCTAAAAAATAAAAGAAAATAAATGCAGGTAAACCAACAACATAAATAGCAGTGTCAGAAAAAACGAGGCAATGGTGCAAAGAGTTTACGAAAAGTTAATACAAGGGAATGGCAATACAATTACAAGCGCTGATCCTTCATAAAACAGAGCAAACATCACATGGAAAGCAGATCTGGCGGCAATAAATCAGAAAAGCCTTCAACAACGAGTCATAAATTACTGGACAAAAGATGAATTTCGCCATCCCTTCCCACGGACATGGCAGTCATCATTACTTCTGCTTATAAACTGAAAACACGTCGATCATTTTAAACGATATGGCGGCAATCAATATGTAAGAGTAATGGCCAAATTGTAGTTTATTTTGAGGTCTGTATCACATAATATATACGCAAGCACGTTCTCTCTGTCTGTCTGTCTGTCTGTCTCTCTCATACACCAATATATATATATATATATATATATATATATATATATATATATATATATATATATATATATATATATATATATATATATATATATATATATATATATATATACATATACATATACATATATATATATATATATATATATATATATATATATATATATATATATATATATATATATATATACATATATATATACATATATATATATATATATATATATATATATATATATATATATATATATATATATATATATATATATATATATATATATATATATATATATATATATATATATATATATATATATATATATATATATCTCACTTTTTAAATCAGAGAGTGCAGATGCAAAAAAATGCAAAATGATTTGGGACGAGGCTGCTGAGACCAACCACAGCCCACTAACTGCTAAGTAAAAGATACGCAGACACGTAAATGAATAAAGATTCCATTTCTGTTTCTACTGCCTCTCTCACCTTCTAGCGACAAACAAAAATTATATGGTAGGAAGCATTTCTGCATCTACGCGTATAATTAATGCACTACCAATTTTTCTGACCTGCCTCCCCCTCAATATAGAAGAAAAATGAAACACATCTGAACCCATTAACGTGAAGTAACGGCGGCATTTAGCTTCTGATAATTCATGACCGCGTTCGTCTGCTAGCTTCTAATAATATAACCTCCAAGCAAAAAGAACCAAGTGACCCAGAATTATATCCACATGCAAATGGAATTTCGTAGCTTAGGCGCGTGCATGCATGCACATCTTTTTAATGAGGTAACGTGGAGAGGTTTGCTTCGGCACGTAGGCAAAGTGCATCCCCGGGGATGTGTAAGGGTTGCTTGATGCCACCGCCAGAGAAAGATAGCATTTTGGAAATTTAAGTATATATATATATATATATATATATATATATATATATATATATATATATATATATATATATATATATATATATATATATATATATATATATATATATATATATATATATATATATATATATATATATATATATATATATATATATATATATATATATATATATATATATATATATATATATATATATATATATGTATATATATATGTATATATATATATATATATGTATATATATATATATATATATATATATATATATATATATATATATATATATATATATATATATATATATATATATATCTCACTTTTAAATCAGAGAGTGCAGATGCAAAAAATGCAAAATGATTTGGGGACGAGGCTGCTGAGACCAACCACAGCCCACTAACTGCTCCATGATACGCAGACACGTAAATGAATAAAGATTCCATTTCTGTTTCTACTGCCTCTCACCTGCGACAAACAAAAATTATATGGTAGGAAGCATTTCTGCATCTACGCGTATAATTAATGCACTACCAATTTTCTGACCTAATATAGAAGAAAAATGAAACACATCTGAACCCATTAACGTGAAGTAACGGCGGCATTTAGCTTCATAATTCATGACCGCGTTCGTCTGCTAGCTTCTAATAATATAACCTCAAGCAAAAAGAACCAAGTGACCCAGAATTATATCCACATGCAAATGGAATTTCGTAAAGGCGCGTGCATGCAATATCTTTTAATGAGGTAACGTGGAGAGTTTGCTGGCACGTAGGCAAAGTAACCCCGGGGATGTGTATTGTGATGCCACCGCCAGAAAAGATAGCATTTGGATGGGAAATTTAAGTATATATATATATATATATATATATATATATATATATATATATATATATATATATATATATATTATACACACACACACACACAACACACATATATATATATATATATATATATATATATATATATATATATATGGTATATATATATGTATATATATATGTATATATATATGTATATATATATATATATATATATATATGTATATATATATATATATATATATATATATAACTCACTTTTAAATCAGAGTGCAGATGCAAAAAAATGCAAAATGATTTGGGACGAGGCTGCTGAGACCAACCACAGCCCACTAACTGCTAAGTAAAAGATACGCAGACACGTAAATGAATAAAGATTATTTCTGTTTCTACTGCCTCTCTCACCTTCTAGCGACAAACAAAAATTATATGGTAGGAAGCAACATAATTAATGCACTACCAATTTTTTTCTGACCTGCCTCCCCTCAATATAGAAGAAAAAATGAAACACATCTGAACCCATTAACGTGAAGTAACGGCGGCATTTAGCTTCTGAAATTCATGACCGCGTTCGTCTGCTAGCTTCTAATAATATAACCTTCAAGCAAAAAGAACCAAGTGACCCAGAATTATATCCACATGCAAATGGAATTTCGTAACTTAGGCGCGTGCAACATCTTTTTAATGAGGTAACGTGGAAACGTAGGCAAAAAAGTGCATCCCCGGGATGTATGCCACCGCCAGAGAAAGATAGTTTTGATGGAAATTTAAGAGGAAGTTAGAATATAAATAATATATATATATATATATATATATATATACAATATATACGATATTATCGATGTACAAGCAACTGGATATATCTGCAACTGGATTATTCATGCATGCATATAGGCCTTTCTTCAATCTTAATTAAACACAAAAATCAGATTTAAATAAAAATTTTTATATATAGAGTCCTGGACAATAATCCGTGAAAAATATTCGAATACAAAATTAACAATGGTTTCAACAACAACCATCGTTACCATTACAAATTATTTCTGTAATAATTAAAGCAACTAGGATTCTCCAGCTCAGTCTAACCGTAGTTCAATAAAAAAAATAATTAGCTTTAAGAATTAACAACATCGCTGTAAGCAATTCTAATATGAATTGGATTGGTAAGGAGCAGGAAAACTCTTTTCACTGTAATAATCAAAAGAAGAAATTTCCTTTGATATCTTCTTTCCTTCAGCGACAAAAAAAAAAAAATCGGTATTGGCACGATTTTGATAAACAATTTAGTTAAGGGTTAAGGATCAATTGGCGACTGGGTAGGCAAAACCATAAGCTTCGTTATGTAGTAACTTTAACCAAATCTGCTAATTACTAAAAGTTTCCTGCCTCCATTCAGAAATGGACATTCGTATTTAGAATGTTCTTGCCTGAAACAAGCACAAAAATTATATGTTTGTTTAATTCAAGTGTATTCTAACAGCATATATCTCAGTGACTCTTGTGGATTTTACAAGAAAGTCGCTGATAGGCATCTTCCTCGGCGATCAGCCCTAGAAGCGAACCGATGCCGAAGAGCAAAGGAACCTAAGAGAACTCTCCACCAACAAAGACCAGCCTCTCAGTCCCATCCCCCTTTCCCCGCGCCGTTCCATCATGAATCTTGACATGCAGTGCGTGATCACGGGTCAGCAGGACCTCGTGGGTAACCTAAAATATAAACTGTTTCTGAAGTAAGCTACTTCTTGTACCTTGAAAAATCCAAAATATCGAAATAGTACGAAGAAAAAATTTCTCCATATATTTTTCTTAGAAATATTCTCCGTTTCTAGTACTGTGAATATTTCTGTATCTGTAACATTTTTCCAGTCTTCCACTTTAAGTCCGTAAATTGTCAGTAGCGGCTCCTGTCTGGTTCTATCACCGCATCTTGACATGAAGTACAAAATTATGTAAAAAGTTAACTCTCGATCATTATTTATATTTTAGAACTAGCGGCAATCCATTTACAATCATTATTAATAAACATACCATTATTGGTTATCTGAAATAAACCAACGTTTTCGATTATCGCTTGACAGATTTTTATCCGCCGTTCTGGAAATGCAATGCAGCAAGCCTTAGGAAAAACAGCAAAACGTACAATATTTTCACCACAGTTCCAACTCGTCCTCTGGTTGCAAGACGTGATTTTGAAATATTCCAAGAGACGTTTGACTCATATGTTTCAACAGACGACTGAATGGGACAGATAATTTCTTAGGAGTTTTTCCTCTTTCAGTTCTATATTTTAAGACTTTAGTGGCCATCTGACTACATATAAGTAAAATTTCAATAAAAAACATCCATGTGAAATGAGCATTAAATAACCTTGACATATAATCGTTTGTGCAACCCCCTTTCTCTCTCTCTCTCTCTCTCTCTCTCTCTCTCTCTCTCTCTCTCTCTCTCTCTGTTCATGAATGTATAAATGTGCACACAAGAACAGTCCTGCCTCTGTTGTACATAGTTTCAGAACTCACCATTCTCCAATCAGCTTAACTCACGCCTGCAGGAGGCGATGTTATATAGTTTTTCCATTTGTATCCTAAAAACTCTGGCCTGTTGCCACTTCTATTTCAGATGAAACTGCCCGATGCAAAGGATTGTTCGCACCCTTTCCGTCTTTATTTACAGTAACAATATCCCTTTGTCGCATAAAGATCCATTTTACTGGCCTGTGATGACACTTACTAGAAAAAAACTGCAGTCTATTTCTTGTCACCCTGGAATATAGAGATATTGTTATGGTTGAAAGCTGATGGAGGCGATTTTCTCCCTATACCTGTGCAACAAAAGCTTGCTGCAAAAAAAGATTTCCTTTTTTCAAATAAAAAAACATTATGGCATATGCATACTCCGTTCTCGTTTTCGTAATAAATTCTTAATGAATGAAAAAACCAACTAACTCATTTATATTTCTATCGCCGGCAAAATGTAGAAGCGTAGCCACTCTGCACACATCCTACTACCGTACTAGACAACACAACTCAAAATCAGTTGGTGGAAAAGTTAAGTACCTACAGTACAGCAAAAATGTCACTGCCTTACCAATAAGAAGAGGACCAGCAATGCATCTTATAAAGCCAAATGTGGAAGATGCGTCATTATTACTGGACGTATTGGATGTCAATTTTCACCCCTACCAAAGGTCTTGAGGAAAAGAATTACAGTCAAGCTTTATCTCTAGATGGATAGGCAATCTCGATGCACATAAAGTTAGATAAATGAAATATTGATCAACTAAACATTGAAATTATGTCATAAACCAAACAAAACTACATCGAAAGGTGATCTGCCCGAAACTCCCATACTCGTGTTAATGTTGATTTAGAAAAGCACACACAACGCTTCCTCCCACCATCATCTACGACCCCTGGGCCCTCGGCAAAGTGGCCTCATCTCATGACCACTGCATCCCTTCCAGCACGGGGCTTCTCACATAAAGAAAGGCGAAGGACACGAGAGAACTTTCACATCACATCTGAAAAAAAAAGGACACTGAAAAAGACCTCAGGAGATGCCGCTGCGAAGATTGCACCCTCGACCTCAACTCAAACAACTCAACCCTATAACCTCTCACGGCAATACCTGTTCTACCCCTCCCCCTTCCATTACACACCTACGATACAAACATTGAGAAGGAAACAGGAGGGAAGTTTGGCCATTAGGGCCGATCCCCCTGGTTGCAGCCATTGCAGTAAATATGCAAACGAGTTGTAATCTTCCCATTCAACCAGCCTCCATCAAGCTTCTACTGCTACTTGTGTTGAGGAGCTAAGGACGGAAAAGCAATTATACATGTATACGCAGCAGGAAAATCAACTTTGTGCTGATTAAAGGAAGAGGTGAATTTAACCAAAAAAGTAGATGGAAAAAATATTAGAGAAAGAAATAACAGACAGGTGCTCGTCTTGGGGCCAATACTGACTGACTAAGCGTCAGTTGCTTACAAGATTTAAATTTTAAGGACCAGCATTTGAGAGAGAGAGAGAGAAGAAAAATCTACATCAAAATATAAATCACAAACATGACCTTCATTGGAAATGAACAAGCTCGTTTGACTGTATTTCTGAATGTACAAAGATCACGAAAATAGAATGTAGCGAACTTTCAACTGCAGCTGATACACCCTCAGTCGGAAAGCAATCAAGAACAACTTTGAACAAATGTACTTTTGGTGAGCCAAGACACAAATTGAATAAACGCCGAGAGATGATTGCAATTTCACTTGGGTGCCGGTGCGGGCGCGTCCGTCAAAACGTAGGTTTTATCCACTTTCATCCGCGTCCCTGAGAGACGTCAAGGGTTGAAATCCGCAGCCAAACAGATCATCTTAATTGCTGTCCTTTCCTCTGGGCCTTCAGTCCTTTCAGTTTATGCAATTTGACAGCAAACACGAACTCTATTTCTATAAACAAACTTGTATTCTTACATGATCACAAGCTGAAAATGCTATTTTTCAACCAGATAATGCATTCCATTAAAGAGCGGGTTCGACTGCGACAGTAAAGTTCTCTGAAGAGGTGGTGCAGAGAGGCAGAGGGAGTTTGAGAAAAAGGGGCGGGGAGGGAGGGAGAAAGGGAGGGGTTGTTGGCGTAACGCTGAAGTCGAAAATTTTGCCATTCTAGGCCACGCCGAACAAGGAAGAAAATGTCACCATCCATTTCGCGTCAATTCGTCTTGTGAATAGCAGCGCCGCCAGCTTGACAACCGGCCCCCCCTCTTCAACTAACACTCCCTATTATTTTTGGGGGGGCGGAGGGAGGGGGTGAGGAGTGGTAGATAGATGCCTCTTTATAGCTCACTTGCACCACCTGTCACTAACAGTTATTATCAAGTGGCCTAATCTCGTTTGCCCCTGAAGAGTAGATTCGCAGTCGTGCTCCCGTGCCGCACCAAATAATGGCAATGCAAACATTTACGCAGACATGATACCGATTGCATCTCGAACACGAGTCATTATCATGCAGCAAAATGGATATAGCTGTTAACGATTTATTCGTAAAAAAGGGTACTGTATAAAGAACCGAGGTCATTAAGTAGCAACAGCCCCCTTAATACTAACTTGTTTTGGAAAAAAGTGAAATGAGTGAAACACAAGATTGGCAAAACGTTTACCGATGTCATCCTCCTAAAAAAAATTATTGAAACGTATAATAAGTAAACTGAAATGCATTAACCGAGTTTGATCGAATGAACCAGCAAGGTCAGAGCCACTGGAAGAGGCAAACTTTAAGAAAAAAGAGAGGCTCTGTTACGTTTCTTTGTAGATCGTGAGCTACATGAAACACGGTTACCGGATGAAAGGAAACTTGATAATGAAGAACACCTTCCGATGCAAGATTTAGTCGAATCCTGCACCGAAGTCGAAAAGTAACCAAAATATTATCTGGTAAAGCTTTAGCATCATGTGCAGTCCATAAACTAATACATACATACATACATACATACATATATATATATATATATATATATATATATATATATATATATATATATATATATATATATATATACATATACACTGTATATATATAACGTTTACCAGCAACTTTCTACCAGGCACATATGTAATTGCAACTACCACAATGCCTTAACTTTTCGAACTTTTCAGCTTTTTTTTTGCATACACCTGTCACTACAAAGGCTTAGGCCTAAATCCAAGAAATACAAAGTAATTCTGATGTCTGGCAGCAGGAATCGAACCCACATACAGAGTAATCAGAACAAGGTCACTTTGCCGACCTGACCTCATTCTGATTTTTCGGCATGTGGGTTCGATTCTTGCTACCGGGCATCGAAATTCCTACATATTTCTTGCATTCGGATATAAGGCTTTGTAGTGAAAAGTGTATCCAAAAATTGTGAAGAATTCGAGAAGCTAAGAGGGCATTGTGCCTATTACAATTACATACATACATACATATATATATGTGCATACATACATACAT
>NC_089784.1:42599144-42604144 GCF_040412425.1 Macrobrachium rosenbergii
TTTGGATCTTGTATTTAACACACTTCCTATGTCATTATCTAGTTTTCCAACAATGGTAAACACTGTTATTTTCACTTTTCTAATTAATACCAATTCCTTTGGACATCTTTCAAATGTCATTTCATTGATGGCAACTTACTGATGTAATGTCAGCCACTCTATGTGCTAGATCCTTTATTAATTTACAGATCCCTTTTTCTCTATTGAGTGCACCCTTCCGGATCACCACCTCAGATGACACATAAAGCAGTGTTATGATAACCAAAGAAGAACCGCATGTTTATTATCTGTGAAATAAGCCTTATCAGATATTTTTAATGCCTACATTGTTTATATCTAATAGTTCTTTACATAAATTTATCTTTTCTTAAATTGTATTTGTTATTTATTGGTTCTGTTCCTTTATTCAATAATTCAACTATTCTCTTATTGGACCAAGAAAGTCTGTTTTTTATTACCTTTACATGATTGGTATGAACAATTCTTTCCTTGAGATCACTCTCATATGATCTTTAGCTGGCTTAACTTGCTTACTTCTAATACCCTGTAAGGATAACGGAATTTGCGGATACTTTTACATTAGGACCTTCTGGAACATGATTCTGAACATATACCTGAGCACCTACTACAATTTTTGGTTTGGCATATTTTTGTCATAGTACTTTGCTTGGACACTCTACGAGCTTATAGTCTAGTCATCGTCTGTTTGATCGTTTCATATGTGCGTCTAGTTTTCCAGGCAATATAGTCATCGTAGTTATAAGTATGTCCGAGTGGTGTTGCATCATCTAATGAACGTATTTGGTAGTCTCTTCTCGTATCATTATAACAAGTAGTGTGGTAGTTCTCCTACTGTCTCATTTACAGTATTGTTTATAGTATTAAACCCGTCTTCAAAGCTAAATCAGTCTTCTGTATTGAGTTTAACTAAAGTTTTTCCGGAATATCCTTTATCTTACGATTCGTTCTTTCTACTGCTCCATTTTGAACTGGTTTATATGCTGTGATTGACATTTATTTATCTCATAAAATTCATAATTTTCTTAAAAGTTCACTAGTAAGTGCTGCTGCGTTATCAGAAAGAACTTGGGGACATGAATGTCTCGTAATAATTCTAGATTTAAGAGCTTCTGCTGCACCATGAGTACATCTCTATTTCTTGCTAATTTTTGATCTCTGCATATCTTGTTAGATAGTCTAAAAGACTAATATTTGTTTATTCCCCTAACAGTTGTTGGAAATGGACCTAAAAGTCCATAGATACGACCTGAAATGGATTCAACTCCGCTGGGTATTTTTTCAAGGAGCTTTTGGATTTACGTTACCCATGTCGATTACAAACTACACAATTTTTATTTGCAAAGTTCTTGGCATCCTCACTACACAATGGGGCCAAAAATATGGTTTCTAGTTGAGATTCCTAGTTTCTCTTTTTTGATTCCTGGATGTCCTGCTAACTTGTATGAGTGTGTTAGTTCTAAAAACTATACGATTATGTAGTGTTTTTCGGGATGTATAGTCGAGAATAACCATTCTTCTTGATTAATACATTTCTTCTTCCCAGGCTCTTGAATAATGCATCTGCTAGTGTATTAAATTTTCACAGGATATCACAGATGCAGTGCAAATTCTAGTACACTAATAGACCATCTATTGAACTTCATGTTATTTGTAAAAGTTCTCTTCTTCAAACAAATCCTGGGGCTAGGTTTGTGATCAGTAAGGCTACATTGACTTTATGTCCACTAAGGTGTGTGTCTATTTCATGAGCCCAGGTATCAATACTAAACATTCTCTTTCTATTGTGCTATAATTTTTCTCTACTGACATTCAAAACTCTACTGGCATAATATACTGCTCTCATTCTTGTTTTGTCCTTTGTAATAGCTACAGCCTAACCCGGTACTTGATGCATCTCACAGGCTAGTAAAGTCCTTCGAAATCTGGGTGAACTAGTACAGATTCCTGGTCATTTACTCTTTAGTGTTTTGAAAGCTGTCTCTTGTTCTTTATTCACTTCATATTTGACATCTTTCTTTGTTAATTCTGTTAATGGTTTAGCTGTGTAAGCCTTTAATGAAAAGGTCTATAATACAACCTACCATTCCTAAAGGAATCTTCTCAATGCTTTCAAATTGGTGAAACTGGATATTCAACTATTGCTTTTATCTTGCCTGCTTGCATTCATGAACTCCAACTTCACTAATTACACATGTCCTAAGTATTCCAGGATTTCATTAAGAATTGACATTTCTTTATTCCCGATTTTAATCCTGCTCTTCTTAATCTTTCCAAGACTATTCTAATGTTTTGAGGTGACTTTCTAAATCTTTGCTAAAAATGATAACATCATCTAAGTAAGCTACAACATTTTCCACCCATATCCCTAATATTTGAAGCATTAATCTAACAAACGTTAAAGAATAAGTGAGTCAAATGGCATGACTTCAAATTGCAGGTGTTCCTTGTGTTATTGCTGGAAGCTGTGAATGGTTTCGACTCTTCGTCTAAAAGGTACTTGCCAGTATCCACTAAGTAAATCCCTAAAGATGAAAATATCCCTTGCACCTCCCTACTGAGCTAACATATCTTGAATCACTGGCATTGGCATGGCATTCTATCGGGGATGGTGTTGGAATTTAACTTTTCTATAGTCTATCACAAGTCTCCAATTTCCATCTTTCTTTGAACAAGTAGTAATGGAGAATTATATGGAGATTTAGAAGACCAGCTACCCCATCTTTCTTCATTCTTCTATTAAAATTATCAACTATGGGTCTTTGGCTTATTGGTAATCTGTAATTAGGAATAAAAGAATGGTTTTGTTCCATCATCTAATACAATTTTATGCCTTAGGACATTTGTTCTACCTAATTTATCTCCTTCTATTGCTATTACATCTGTATTTTTCTAATACTTGAATAAATCTATCTTTGTTTTCTGGAAAATCTGTTTTATTCACTTCTTTGCTTAATTCAGATGTTTGACCAGTCCCAGAAAAAATGCTTCTTCTTCCCCAATGTTAGTAATGGGTTATTAATAGGTATTCCTTTACAAAAGATAATCCTGCATAAAGTGTTAGTTTGTTATCTGAGTAGTTCTGGACATAAACTTCACAAATATCACCTTCATGTGGACTAAAGGGTATCCATTCTGACAAATTCTGGTAACTCTTCATTTAGTAAAAGAACATCTTTAACTCTATCTCTTCTTTTCCCTAAGTTATATTTTTGTTAAACCTTTGGATGCAAAAATTACTGTCTGTTGAAATATTAACTGTACTTTATTATCATCAGCAGTGCTTACACAACATACTTCCTCATCTTTTGTTTCTGCAAAGTAACAATGTTCTGCATCTATACTAGTTCTTCAGTTACTGTATTGCTATAATTTATATCTACTTTATTTATTTTCTTTGCTCAGCATTTTCTCATTTACTAATTTCCTTCATTATCTGGCTGATTCTACATTGCTATAATGTTCTGTCTTTATCTGCATAATTATCTCATAAATGTCTTGTTCCTTGTCATATTCAGAACACTGGAGATCCACCTTTGTTATTCCCTGGGTCACTTCTTTTGTTGGAAATTATAATTTCTGGATGTGCACATCTTATCTTTCTAGTCTGTAATTTTGGAAATTCCTCCTTTCGTTACCATTACATTTTAATTTGATTGTTCTCTTGATGATAAGTTATTTTCTGTATGTCTTTGTCGCTTGTTGAAGTCGTCTCAGACAAATTGATCCGTTAGAGTGGCTTTTTCTTCTTCAAGCGTAAAGCATACAACTCTTTATTATCTTGTGTAGCGATTAATCCCTTCCCTTCTCAGCAATTCAGTATAATTCCCACATTTCTTCATTAATTTATATGAAACAACAACACCTGTGCGGGAAAGAACCTGTCTTCTAGAACTATAAAACTTTCAATGATTTTATGTGACGAAAGTCTATTTCTAAGTTCACATTGCCTAAACTTTTTATCTGTTTACCCGCTACTCCTTTATTATCTTGCTTTGACCTATGAATTAGCGTTTCTAACGCCTAAGTAACTTGTTAATGTGTGTTTATCTATTATGCTTATTACTACCTGAATCCATAAAGGACAGTACATAATTTATTCTGTATTGGAATTTTAATGATATGAAGTAGAAATCCTTTCTCGATTATTTCTTCTTCATCCATGGAAAATACTAACTTCCTTTACTCTGCAATATGGATAGTGCGGATAGACCTTCACTTCTCCTATTGCTAATTCTTCTCTTAATTTATCTTCTTGAAGGACTTTCTTGTGGTATTCTGTGTGAGGATAAATTGTCATTGATTTGAAGACTTATTTGATGCTGAGCGGTTACTACTTAATTCAACTATTTCTTTATTTCCTTCTTGTGTTTTTGACCAGCAATTCTTTGTTAAATGTCTACCTCTTACAAACCATGCAGATTCTGGGTTTTCTACACTCATTTTGTAAAATGATTTGTATACCCGCAGTTTTCACCAAGGCTGTCTTGGTCTCGCCCATCCAGGCGGAATAGTTCACTTGGGTTGAAGTGTTTGTGTTGAGTTTTGACTAGCCATATCTATAAAGGTTTGTGTAGTCCTCTTTGATGGGTGTTTCTTCCCTGATCTGGATTCCATTTTCTTTTAGTAATGGGCATATTTCCCTTGGAAGTATTTAGTCTATTTCCTGCTTGTCTGGAATTATCATAAAATTATTATTCAGTTTAAAATTAGGATTATTATTTCTGGCTTTCCTTTCATTTTGTGCTTCTGTGGTTCCCACGAATTCCTTGAATGAGTTATCTCTGCTTTGGTTCTTCTCTCATTGTCTTCAATGTTTGAAGGCTTGTTTTCTGGGATCAAGTTTATTTTTCACAGAAGCTTTCTTTTCCTCTTCTCCAAAGAATATTATATATGGTTCCAAAATGACAGGTAATTTAATACATGCCACGTAGCTCAACTAATTTCTGGGCACTAGCCCCAAACTGATCCTTGTCTCCTAT